>NC_048229.1:2421236-2429362 GCF_002007445.2 Ailuropoda melanoleuca
TCTCTCTCTCTCTCTTTAATGTAGACCTTGTTTGCTTAGCATCTCTGAAGAAGCTCATGTTATTTTTGTCACCTAGAGTCTTCTGTAGCAGTTAATGTAATACATACAAATCTCTATTTGACCACATCTTTGAGGATGTCAAGAACGCCTGGCCAGCTGGCAGCTTACGGAGTTTGTACGGTGGCAGGAGCCTGGCCCGAGGATCTCCCCACAGTTACGGGCTCCTCCTGGAGGGGATTTCAGTAATGCGCTCTAATCAGCTTAAGGAGTTAATTAAACAGCTGTCACTTAGCTCCTTAATTCTGAAACTTGATGCTAAATAAGATTTGAAATTAGTTATGCAAAACTGAGCGGTGCTTTTGTGATACCAGTTTCTTCAGGTGGCACAGAATAAAGGAAGCATCGTTCCCAGACAGCGGGGGCCGCGGGGTGACCCTGGAGAAATGGACCAGGGTCCTGGGAAAATACTTGCCCTGCTGGGGAGTGCGGGCAACCAGGCAAGAGTTCAAAATCTCACCCTTTTTATCCAAAAGGGACCTCACGGTGAGGGGTGATTATCATCTACCAGGACAGAAGTCCCCAGCTGGAGCCTATAGGTCAACGCACCCTGTAAATGTGTTTTGTTCGGAGTTCTTGGTGATTTTGCAAAAGGTGAGCCAAATGTGAAAATCGGGAGCTTTCACCTAAAAATATCTATTCTTGGCTTCTCTCAAAAAAATCAGGAAACGTGCAAATCTGGGTTTGTTCCTGTAAGGCAACACTCAGTACAGCTAAAGTTGTCTACTTCTGGTTGAGCGTGTGATCCTGGCTCACCTGGTTGTGGATGAAATCAGAGTTTCGGTGCCATGACCCAGGATACGTGTCTTGGCCAGGATGCGGGGGCGGTGTAGACAGGAGCAGGCCGTATGAGAATTGCCCCGTCCCGTGACATGCCTGTGTGTCCTTACCTGGTAGCTCTGAAAATTCCCATGAGAAAGGTGCAAATGAGCAGAAAAGCTCAAGGTCCAAGCTGCATTGCCCTGGGGTCCTGCCCCGAGGTCCCTCCAGAAATAAACCTGATGCAGATTTGCATGAGGAATGAATGCCGCCAAGAGCTCATGATTCTCTCTGTCATTCTTCTCTCCCATCGTGAGCCATGTGCACCGGGCACTGAACAGAGCTCACGACCCAGGACAGCAGAGCCCTGGCTCGTCCTGGAGTGAACGCGGCCAGTGAGAATGATAGGCGATCAGCATCGCCCTTGAAAACTCCTCAGACGTCTCAAAAAACACTGTCTCTCGGCCTCAAAACCTCCGCTTTTCCTTCAGCGTTGAAATAGAATATCGCTCCTTGGTTGAGCAGCCAGTGGAGTGGCTTATGCTTGGGGAACCTGTGTGCGAAAAATACACCTCGAATGCTCAGGTTCCTGTCAGTGCTGGTAGATGCCCACCCTGGGGCTGGCATGGGTTCCTGCCAGCCCCCGTGGTCTCGGTCCAGGACAGCACCCGGTTATGTGTCCCGGCCTCTCCCCTTCCCTCACTCCCTGCTTCTCTCCTTCCCTCTCTCGATTTTTTCTCTTGCCAAGAACATACTGAATTCCTTACAAGTCACTGCATGCCTTACGATACTACTAATAGTAACCAACCTTATTGAAAAATTGGTAATGCCAAGCACTGTTTGAACACTTGGCATGCATTAACCTACCTCCCCTCACAAGAACTGTCCGATGCAGATGCTTTCCTTTCCAGACGAGGAAAACGAGGGACAAGCGTTTCAGCAACTCGCAGAGTCACATGACTAGCAAGTTGCAAAGCTGGGGGGGTTTGCACCCGGGCTGCCTGATTCCAGAGCCTTGTGGGGACACATGACCAGGCTCCTACCAGATTCCATTTAGATCTTCTAAGACAAGGGAAGTTGGCCCCAAGAGGGTGCCAAGCGGGCGCTCANGGGTTTGCACCCGGGCTGCCTGATTCCAGAGCCTTGTGGGGACACATGACCAGGTTCCTACCAGATTCCATTTAGATCTTCTAAGACAAGGGAAGTTGGCCCCAAGAGGGTGCCAAGCGGGCGCTCACAGTGTTCAGGCTGGGCTCCCTTGCCCGGCTCCTGCTTCCGGACTACGTGGCTGGAAGAAATCCTGAGGTCAGGTGGAGTGGACAGTCACAACATTGCCAATACGTGCTTTTTTTACTGCCTGCCAGTCGTGGTTCTAAGTGCCTTTCACATACGCAGTCCTCACTTCCAGCCAGTAACATGGAAACGTTTACAGTCCCCGTTGTAGAAATAAGGAGACTGAGGCACGGTGCAGTCCCCATGCCTCGGTCGTGGACCTAGTAGGTATGGAAAATCGGGTTCCACGTCACACCATCTGGCTCTGAGCCAGGGTTCCTCACTCTAGGCTCTGC
This sequence comes from Ailuropoda melanoleuca, assembly GCF_002007445.2. Classification (NCBI taxonomy): domain Eukaryota; kingdom Metazoa; phylum Chordata; class Mammalia; order Carnivora; family Ursidae; genus Ailuropoda; species Ailuropoda melanoleuca. The sequence continues at coordinate 2,423,621 of NC_048229.1, forward strand.
TGCCTCTGTATTAATTTATCGTATATAATATCTCTAATAAACTGGAAACAATAACACTGATTATTTCCACCTGGAGGCATTAAGAAAGATGTAGCATTCGAGTTGGGCCTTGAGCTTATTACCTTAGGATCATTTTTAACAGGAAGCTCCACTGGCATAAAAAACTACAATGTAGGAATGTACGTATACTTAGTTTCCAAGGGCACCTGTACCGTGTACAGCCAGCCGGCTCTACTGGCGTCTGCTGGACTCAGCAGAGCCTGTAACTGCTGCCAACAGGAAGGAAGTCAAGGATTTCCCTCCTGCTTCTGCATTTTAAAAAATTCTCCTGTCCTTTGGTGCGTATATTTATTAATACAAGCCCTGAATCTAGTAAAGGAAAAGCAGAAGAAGGGGTGATCAGTAACGCCTGGACAGAGAAATAGGAGGAAAAGAGATGGACTCCTAGGACACGATTCCGCCCAATTCTCATGGTTGCCCCCACGCCCCCAGGGGACATTTGGAGAAGCCCGGAGACATTTTCCGTTTTCACAGCTGCAAGGAGGCCATTATTGGCATGTAGTGGGCTGAGTCCAGGGATACTGGTAAATATATAAAGTGCACACAATAGCCCGATAACAAGGAATTATCTGGCCCCAAACGTCAGTATCCTGGGGGCTGAGGAACCGTTCCACGGTGAACTACGTGTGTGTGAGTATCAGAGATCCCTTACCAGTTTCCAGCTTCTAGATTCGACCTTTGTACAAAGCGTGGGAGGCTTCATGATATTTCAGGACACAGTGCAGATGTTATCAACATTGAGAGCATAAAGTACAGGTAGGAATGAGAAAAGTTGGAGAGTCAGGGTGGCAGGAAGAATGGACGGGAGTTGGAGCTGGGCTTATATGGTGCATGCGGGTTTCAGGTGTCTGTGGCTGTGCCAGGGGACACGCTGTGGCCGTGCCCCTGTAGCCACATATGTTTCTGTCAGGGTTCTAGGGGTCAATGGGACTCAGCTCGGGGGCTTCTGCTGGGGTGGGGAGTCCTCTCAAAGGCTCCCTTATGGACACATCTGGGGGGTGGGCGCCAGATTTCAGCCGTGGCCGTGGACCAGACCACCTGCGCTGGCCCCTCCATGTGTCTGGGCTTTTGTGCACCTTGGTGGCTGAGTCCTGAGAGCAAGCATCGCCGGGGAGAAAACCCGGCAGAAGCTAGATCACCTTCTGTGGCCCAGCCTCCCAAGGAACACAGCCTCGCCTGCACACCATTCTTGATGCAGGCGTGAGTCCCCGAGGCCAGCGTGTACTGAGGGCTGGGGCCACCAGAGCTCCCACCACGGCACAGGAGAGTGTCAAAGCCTCCGCGGACACAGGCACTCAGGAATCAACACATCATCTCTTGATTAGAGGTTTATATGCTTAAGTGACAAAGCCAGTGGAGGGACCAAAATGGCCATCTAATTACATTGGTTGAGAAAGGAAAGAGAGAGGAGATTTCAGCTGTCATGCCAGAAAACCAGATAATGGCTGAGCCGGCTGTATCAAGAAAGTGTAGTTGAGATGGATGCAAAGACTTCCTTATGGTTAGATGAATCAAAAGTGCCTGTGGGGAGCAGAATAGGGATAAGGAATGGGGATCAAGATGGCCTTTTGCAGCATTTTACGATAAACCTTTTCACAAACCTAGTATTTTAACAATGAGGTTGCTTGACCCTGATAAAATTTTTTAATTCACATAGAAAGAAGAAGCACCATGCATCTGGCTCGTTATCTATGGCCTCCAGAAGACAGCCTGCTGGTGGAAGGCACGTGCTGTCGCCAGCCTCGTGTGGGCTCGGCAGCGTGGCCTCTCGCAGCATTCCCGTGGGTGGGAGGGTAACTGTATTTTCCCTGGTATGGCTGCTGACATGCAGCGATTCTCCGTACTGTACACAGCCACGAGCTGAGGGAAGACGCACTTTTGAAAACAGAGTGGTCTCTGAATTCGCTTGCAGTGTAGGCCACATCAGTAGCACACAGGTGCTCACTTTGGGCTAAAACTGCAACGACGCACAGAAGCTTCGCCTGGCCTTTGTGCCAGGATGACACACCGATTTGTGAAGCATCCCGTATTTTTAAAAAACACAAATAAAGGTAAAATAAACGACGCACACAAGTTATTTATGCAGTATTACGGCTGGGGAGATGTCGTATTTCTGGGGCGCTGGGTGAGCTCTTCTGTTTTATGGGGTATGAATGAGAAACCGCAGCCCACCGTCTGCCAAGTGTTTGTTGGTCACTGGGGGCAGAGGCTGGGATAACAGGGCATGAACAAACGAGCAAAAGACAAGGACAGGGTGACGAGTCATTGCCGCATTCATAAGGTTACTGATCTTTGTTGGGAAATGAATTGAAGCCTTAGGAAATTAACCACAGTTGAGAAATCACAGTGAGGGAGAGAGAAGCTGTGGAGATGTTTGGTCTCCACACCGAGTTGGGCTGCTCTGCCCAAGCACATTACAACAGAAAGCGGGAGAGTGAGGGCCAGCCATGCAGCATGCAGTGGAAATCTTGTTGGCCTCTCATACCTGAGCGGCCTGTTTTGGCTTGGGGCAGAGTTCAGAATTTAATGAATATTTTTATTGTTTGGAAACTGAAGCTGGGGCCTGGAAAATATGGGGGTGCAAATGGCATATTTCCTGAGCCTGCCTCTCTTTGCCGTAAACCGGAATGCACGCACACGGCACACCTGTCGGCATCCAGACCGATCGGCCAGGAGTCTCTTCTGATTGGTCAGCACTCATGCCGTAACAGCTGCTTTAGGATTCCGGCCCCCATAGTTTAAATATCACCTCTGAGTGTGACGTAATTTGACAGAAGGAAAAAAAATCATTTTTATACCAGATATGAGCATCCGTCTTTAACTGCGTGGAATACGGTTTTAATATGAAAACTGGTTTCTTGCGTCTTGACATCTGATGTCCTAGAATTCCATCTGCAGCCGACAGGGAGTCATAAGGTGCCACTTCTTTGTGTTGTTGGACGTGGGTCAGGAGCAGAAGGTAGATTATGGAGAATTAATCGACTTAGCAGAATAGGCCTTTTTTGTACTTAAACATGGGGAAGGTGGCAGAGCGTGTCGTGTTGATAGAGGTCAGGGAAGACTCCCATGTGTAGGTGCCCAAAGGTATTCCTCTGTGTTCTTACAGCCCCGTGCTGTGTGAATCTCATGCTCTCTGAGTAAACTCCAAAAATCTGTTTTATTCAGCCTCCCCGGCGGAGAACAGAGTGTCCCTGAGGGTTTAGGGTTGTGATTCGTCTCTGCCGATTAGATGCACCTGTGTGGTGCTTTCTCTCCGATGCGGGGAAGAGGGAGTCTATGGGATTTGGGGAGCGGCAACAAGGATCTAAGACAATCTGCCTGACTTCCCCGCGTCCCAACTGGGGCAGAAGCAGCAAGTCCACGGTGGACCCACTGAGTGGTTCCAGACCCTGATCTTGGGAGGTCGGCCGGACTCTGTTTCTTCAGCCCTGTCCACAATGCCGAGTCCTCCGCAAATCCCTTCCTGCTGAAATGAGCGAGAGCGGATTCTGTTGTCTGCAACTCAGATCCTTGACTCAACGGGGTATCTCTCAAAACTGAGTGTGGTTTCCAACATATTCTAGAGTAAGGACTAGATACGTGAGAAATGGAGCACATATTCTATGCAACAAATATATTCGCAATACGGGAAGTTGCCAAGGAATCAGGAGGGAGTAACGACGTTGCAGATCGCAGGGAGATGTAGAACGTGCTTGCTCCCAGAGCCTTGCAGCGTAGCTCCCTGATGGTGTCTAGCCTGTCCGTGTGGCTCCTTGATGCAGGACCTCTCTGTCCTTATTCCCCGAGGACCTGGGCGGATGCTGGTGGAGCATTTGATAGGGTCTTGTTACGTGAGTGTTCAGTTTCTCCGAGGATTGTAAGCAGATGAGAAGAAGCATTATTTCCGAAACCTGCTGTTTGAATTACTGTAAACTTCTGGCCACGGGTCTCCAGGCAAACAAGAATGCCTAGGCATGTTCCTTTGTTAGAAAATAAGCACAGTACTCGCTCCAGATTTTATCAGGGGGCATTCTCTCCTGACATGCGAGAACTTTATAACCACCCAAGTCCTTCCTGGAGCTGCTGTCTCCAGGGTCCTGCCCCGTGCCTTTCACCCTCTTCCAGCCTGGATGGTTCCCTGACCCAGCCTATCTCCAGTGACACCAGACCACTTTCCACATTTTCCTCCGGGGCTTCTCTGACACCCTGGGAGCCCTGCCAAGGGTGGTGTTGACACCCCCGGGGGAGCGCATGCTTCCAGCCTGTAGTCGGACAATTCTGGGAAGCCAGGCCTCTGGAGACGCTAGCTCCCGGGGTCTCAGCTGCAGGCTGGACAACACCAGCTCGTGTGGGCTTTTCCCCCTTCCCACGCCTCAACTCCACTCCCACCCATTGCAAATAAATTAACACCACCTAGAGCCGGTCCTTGGCTCTATTTTCAGGGAGATTCAGAGTAATGCAATATCCAATTTGCAAGTTGGCCAACTGAGGTTGATAATTGTTCAGAAATACTAAGTCTGCATCTCAATGAGAATTTGAAGGAAACCCTTTGAACCACCTTCCTGGTCATCTTTATTAATTAGGGTTCCTTGTAAGCAAAAGAAATTGATTCTGGTTAAGTTTGGATTTTTTTTAAACTACTTTTGAGGTATGGTTGACATATACAAAACTGTGCATGCTTAGTGTATATAACTCAGTGAGTTTGGGGATCAGTTTACACCTCCATGAAACTAGCCCCTCTCTGGAGGCCACAGATGTTAGCATCACCTTACAAAATTTCCCTTATTATAATTACTGTGTGTGTGTGTGTGTGTGTGTGTGTGTTGAGAACACTTGACATGAGAGCCACCCTCTAAAAAGGAGTTCAGAGAAAGAATATGGGCTCGCTCTCCCAGAGAATGGATGGCACAGAGAAAAGGCAGGAACCGGGCCCTACATGGAAATGCAGATAACAGGGAAGTGACAGGTTTTCAGGCGCTGCTGACAGGGAATGAGATCCCAGCATCCAAAGCTCCTGTCCACTCCCCTCGAGTGGAATTCCCATCCTGGGTGAGTGGAGAGGCTGACCCCGTGGCCTCGGGGATGCCTGCCACCTCCCAGAGGAGAGGGGGGAGGGTTGCTGTGTCTGTCTGTCCAAAGAGAAGCAATGCCTTCCCCAAAGGATTCTGATGTGCTGTTATAGAGAAGAGGTTGGGCAGACAAAAACAGAACCTTCCATCCCAGAGACTCAGAATAAACAGTGTTGTTAGGAAATGTGCCGCAGTGCTTCCCTGAAGTCCTGCCTGGGGGCGAGCTTGCACCCCTTCTCGTGTCCTCCTTAGCGGCCTCTGTAGGAAATGCTTCCTTTGTGTGGCTCTGAGTAAAACAAGTTACCAGGTAACTCTACTCCCCCCCCCCGGAATGCCCATCTTCCCATTTCCTCTCTCGGGGAGCAAGTGGTGTGAAGTCTGGGCGTGGGGGCCCCATGTCCTGGGGACCCTCACCGATGCTGACCTGGCGCCAGCTTCCCACGCCACGGGGAGGAGCAGCCACCCCGTCTGAGCCCCGCGGTGTTCGTTTAATGGCCCGTTTGCCCTCGTCTGCCCCCTCCCGTGGGATGCTCGAAGCTTGCCTGGGACGCTCCTGTTAGGACGGGGCAGCGATGCCGCGAACACCGTATTTATTTTTATTCCTTCCAATCTTCCTCATCTAGGTCAACACACG
>NC_048229.1:2432501-2448592 GCF_002007445.2 Ailuropoda melanoleuca
CGGGCTGCCTGATTCCAGAGCCTTGTGGGGACACATGACCAGGCTCCTACCAGATTCCATTTAGATCTTCTAAGACAAGGGAAGTTGGCCCCAAGAGGGTGCCAAGCGGGCGCTCACAGTGTTCAGGCTGGGCTCCCTTGCCCGGCTCCTGCTTCCGGACTACGTGGCTGGAAGAAATCCTGAGGTCAGGTGGAGTGGACAGTCACAACATTGCCAATACGTGCTTTTTTTACTGCCTGCCAGTCGTGGTTCTAAGTGCCTTTCACATACGCAGTCCTCACTTCCAGCCAGTAACATGGAAACGTTTACAGTCCCCGTTGTAGAAATAAGGAGACTGAGGCACGGTGCAGTCCCCATGCCTCGGTCGTGGACCTAGTAGGTATGGAAAATCGGGTTCCACGTCACACCATCTGGCTCTGAGCCAGGGTTCCTCACTCTAGGCTCTGCTGCCTCTGTATTAATTTATCGTATATAATATCTCTAATAAACTGGAAACAATAACACTGATTATTTCCACCTGGAGGCATTAAGAAAGATGTAGCATTCGAGTTGGGCCTTGAGCTTATTACCTTAGGATCATTTTTAACAGGAAGCTCCACTGGCATAAAAAACTACAATGTAGGAAATGTACGTATACTTAGTTTCCAAGGGCACCTGTACCGTGTACAGCCAGCCGGCTCTACTGGCGTCTGCTGGACTCAGCAGAGCCTGTAACTGCTGCCAACAGGAAGGAAGTCAAGGATTTCCCTCCTGCTTCTGCATTTTAAAAATTTCTCCTGTCCTTTGGTGCGTATATTTATTAATACAAGCCCTGAATCTAGTAAAGGAAAAGCAGAAAAAGAGGTGATCAGTAACGCCTGGACAGAGAAATAGGAGGAAAAGAGATGGACTCCTAGGACACGATTCCGCCCAATTCTCATGGTTGCCCCCACGCCCCCAGGGGACATTTGGAGAAGCCCGGAGACATTTTCCGTTTTCACAGCTGCAAGGAGGCCATTATTGGCATGTAGTGGGCTGAGTCCAGGGATACTGGTAAATATATAAAGTGCACACAATAGCCCGATAACAAGGAATTATCTGGCCCCAAACGTCAGTATCCTGGGGGCTGAGGAACCGTTCCACGGTGAACTACGTGTGTGTGAGTATCAGAGATCCCTTACCAGTTTCCAGCTTCTAGATTCGACCTTTGTACAAAGCGTGGGAGGCTTCATGATATTTCAGGACACAGTGCAGATGTTATCAACATTGAGAGCATAAAGTACAGGTAGGAATGAGAAAAGTTGGAGAGTCAGGGTGGCAGGAAGAATGGACGGGAGTTGGAGCTGGGCTTATATGGTGCATGCGGGTTTCAGGTGTCTGTGGCTGTGCCAGGGGACACGCTGTGGCCGTGCCCCTGTAGCCACATATGTTTCTGTCAGGGTTCTAGGGGTCAATGGGACTCAGCTCGGGGGCTTCTGCTGGGGTGGGGAGTCCTCTCAAAGGCTCCCTTATGGACACATCTGGGGGGTGGGCGCCAGATTTCAGCCGTGGCCGTGGACCAGACCACCTGCGCTGGCCCCTCCATGTGTCTGGGCTTTTGTGCACCTTGGTGGCTGAGTCCTGAGAGCAAGCATCGCCGGGGAGAAAACCCGGCAGAAGCTAGATCACCTTCTGTGGCCCAGCCTCCCAAGGAACACAGCCTCGCCTGCACACCATTCTTGATGCAGGCGTGAGTCCCCGAGGCCAGCGTGTACTGAGGGCTGGGGCCACCAGAGCTCCCACCACGGCACAGGAGAGTGTCAAAGCCTCCGCGGACACAGGCACTCAGGAATCAACACATCATCTCTTGATTAGAGGTTTATATGCTTAAGTGACAAAGCCAGTGGAGGGACCAAAATGGCCATCTAATTACATTGGTTGAGAAAGGAAAGAGAGAGGAGATTTCAGCTGTCATGCCAGAAAACCAGATAATGGCTGAGCCGGCTGTATCAAGAAAGTGTAGTTGAGATGGATGCAAAGACTTCCTTATGGTTAGATGAATCAAAAGTGCCTGTGGGGAGCAGAATAGGGATAAGGAATGGGGATCAAGATGGCCTTTTGCAGCATTTTACGATAAACCTTTTCACAAACCTAGTATTTTAACAATGAGGTTGCTTGACCCTGATAAAATTTTTTAATTCACATAGAAAGAAGAAGCACCATGCATCTGGCTCGTTATCTATGGCCTCCAGAAGACAGCCTGCTGGTGGAAGGCACGTGCTGTCGCCAGCCTCGTGTGGGCTCGGCAGCGTGGCCTCTCGCAGCATTCCCGTGGGTGGGAGGGTAACTGTATTTTCCCTGGTATGGCTGCTGACATGCAGCGATTCTCCGTACTGTACACAGCCACGAGCTGAGGGAAGACGCACTTTTGAAAACAGAGTGGTCTCTGAATTCGCTTGCAGTGTAGGCCACATCAGTAGCACACAGGTGCTCACTTTGGGCTAAAACTGCAACGACGCACAGAAGCTTCGCCTGGCCTTTGTGCCAGGATGACACACCGATTTGTGAAGCATCCCGTATTTTTAAAAAACACAAATAAAGGTAAAATAAACGACGCACACAAGTTATTTATGCAGTATTACGGCTGGGGAGATGTCGTATTTCTGGGGCGCTGGGTGAGCTCTTCTGTTTTATGGGGTATGAATGAGAAACCGCAGCCCACCGTCTGCCAAGTGTTTGTTGGTCACTGGGGGCAGAGGCTGGGATAACAGGGCATGAACAAACGAGCAAAAGACAAGGACAGGGTGACGAGTCATTGCCGCATTCATAAGGTTACTGATCTTTGTTGGGAAATGAATTGAAGCCTTAGGAAATTAACCACAGTTGAGAAATCACACTGAGGGAGAGAGAAGCTGTGGAGATGTTTGGTCTCCACACCGAGTTGGGCTGCTCTGCCCAAGCACATTACAACAGAAAGCGGGAGAGTGAGGGCCAGCCATGCAGCATGCAGTGGAAATCTTGTTGGCCTCTCATACCTGAGCGGCCTGTTTTGGCTTGGGGCAGAGTTCAGAATTTAATGAATATTTTTATTGTTTGGAAACTGAAGCTGGGGCCTGGAAAATATGGGGGTGCAAATGGCATATTTCCTGAGCCTGCCTCTCTTTGCCGTAAACCGGAATGCACGCACACGGCACACCTGTCGGCATCCAGACCGATCGGCCAGGAGTCTCTTCTGATTGGTCAGCACTCATGCCGTAACAGCTGCTTTAGGATTCCGGCCCCCATAGTTTAAATATCACCTCTGAGTGTGACGTAATTTGACAGAAGGAAAAAAAATCATTTTTATACCAGATATGAGCATCCGTCTTTAACTGCGTGGAATACGGTTTTAATATGAAAACTGGTTTCTTGCGTCTTGACATCTGATGTCCTAGAATTCCATCTGCAGCCGACAGGGAGTCATAAGGTGCCACTTCTTTGTGTTGTTGGACGTGGGTCAGGAGCAGAAGGTAGATTATGGAGAATTAATCGACTTAGCAGAATAGGCCTTTTTTGTACTTAAACATGGGGAAGGTGGCAGAGCGTGTCGTGTTGATAGAGGTCAGGGAAGACTCCCATGTGTAGGTGCCCAAAGGTATTCCTCTGTGTTCTTACAGCCCCGTGCTGTGTGAATCTCATGCTCTCTGAGTAAACTCCAAAAATCTGTTTTATTCAGCCTCCCCGGCGGAGAACAGAGTGTCCCTGAGGGTTTAGGGTTGTGATTCGTCTCTGCCGATTAGATGCACCTGTGTGGTGCTTTCTCTCCGATGCGGGGAAGAGGGAGTCTATGGGATTTGGGGAGCGGCAACAAGGATCTAAGACAATCTGCCTGACTTCCCCGCGTCCCAACTGGGGCAGAAGCAGCAAGTCCACGGTGGACCCACTGAGTGGTTCCAGACCCTGATCTTGGGAGGTCGGCCGGACTCTGTTTCTTCAGCCCTGTCCACAATGCCGAGTCCTCCGCAAATCCCTTCCTGCTGAAATGAGCGAGAGCGGATTCTGTTGTCTGCAACTCAGATCCTTGACTCAACGGGGTATCTCTCAAAACTGAGTGTGGTTTCCAACATATTCTAGAGTAAGGACTAGATACGTGAGAAATGGAGCACATATTCTATGCAACAAATATATTCGCAATACGGGAAGTTGCCAAGGAATCAGGAGGGAGTAACGACGTTGCAGATCGCAGGGAGATGTAGAACGTGCTTGCTCCCAGAGCCTTGCAGCGTAGCTCCCTGATGGTGTCTAGCCTGTCCGTGTGGCTCCTTGATGCAGGGACCTCTCTGTCCTTATTCCCCGAGGACCTGGGCGGATGCTGGTGGAGCATTTGATAGGGTCTTGTTACGTGAGTGTTCAGTTTCTCCGAGGATTGTAAGCAGATGAGAAGAAGCATTATTTCCGAAACCTGCTGTTTGAATTACTGTAAACTTCTGGCCACGGGTCTCCAGGCAAACAAGAATGCCTAGGCATGTTCCTTTGTTAGAAAATAAGCACAGTACTCGCTCCAGATTTTATCAGGGGGCATTCTCTCCTGACATGCGAGAACTTTATAACCACCCAAGTCCTTCCTGGAGCTGCTGTCTCCAGGGTCCTGCCCCGTGCCTTTCACCCTCTTCCAGCCTGGATGGTTCCCTGACCCAGCCTATCTCCAGTGACACCAGACCACTTTCCACATTTTCCTCCGGGGCTTCTCTGACACCCTGGGAGCCCTGCCAAGGGTGGTGTTGACACCCCCGGGGGAGCGCATGCTTCCAGCCTGTAGTCGGACAATTCTGGGAAGCCAGGCCTCTGGAGACGCTAGCTCCCGGGGTCTCAGCTGCAGGCTGGACAACACCAGCTCGTGTGGGCTTTTCCCCCTTCCCACGCCTCAACTCCACTCCCACCCATTGCAAATAAATTAACACCACCTAGAGCCGGTCCTTGGCTCTATTTTCAGGGAGATTCAGAGTAATGCAATATCCAATTTGCAAGTTGGCCAACTGAGGTTGATAATTGTTCAGAAATACTAAGTCTGCATCTCAATGAGAATTTGAAGGAAACCCTTTGAACCACCTTCCTGGTCATCTTTATTAATTAGGGTTCCTTGTAAGCAAAAGAAATTGATTCTGGTTAAGTTTGGATTTTTTTTAAACTACTTTTGAGGTATGGTTGACATATACAAAACTGTGCATGCTTAGTGTATATAACTCAGTGAGTTTGGGGATCAGTTTACACCTCCATGAAACTAGCCCCTCTCTGGAGGCCACAGATGTTAGCATCACCTTACAAAATTTCCCTTATTATAATTACTGTGTGTGTGTGTGTGTGTGTGTGTGTTGAGAACACTTGACATGAGAGCCACCCTCTAAAAAGGAGTTCAGAGAAAGAATATGGGCTCGCTCTCCCAGAGAATGGATGGCACAGAGAAAAGGCAGGAACCGGGCCCTACATGGAAATGCAGATAACAGGGAAGTGACAGGTTTTCAGGCGCTGCTGACAGGGAATGAGATCCCAGCATCCAAAGCTCCTGTCCACTCCCCTCGAGTGGAATTCCCATCCTGGGTGAGTGGAGAGGCTGACCCCGTGGCCTCGGGGATGCCTGCCACCTCCCAGAGGAGAGGGGGGAGGGTTGCTGTGTCTGTCTGTCCAAAGAGAAGCAATGCCTTCCCCAAAGGATTCTGATGTGCTGTTATAGAGAAGAGGTTGGGCAGACAAAAACAGAACCTTCCATCCCAGAGACTCAGAATAAACAGTGTTGTTAGGAAATGTGCCGCAGTGCTTCCCTGAAGTCCTGCCTGGGGGCGAGCTTGCACCCCTTCTCGTGTCCTCCTTAGCGGCCTCTGTAGGAAATGCTTCCTTTGTGTGGCTCTGAGTAAAACAAGTTACCAGGTAACTCTACTCCCCCCCCCCGGAATGCCCATCTTCCCATTTCCTCTCTCGGGGAGCAAGTGGTGTGAAGTCTGGGCGTGGGGGCCCCATGTCCTGGGGACCCTCACCGATGCTGACCTGGCGCCAGCTTCCCACGCCACGGGGAGGAGCAGCCACCCCGTCTGAGCCCCGCGGTGTTCGTTTAATGGCCCGTTTGCCCTCGTCTGCCCCCTCCCGTGGGATGCTCGAAGCTTGCCTGGGACGCTCCTGTTAGGACGGGGCAGCGATGCCGCGAACACCGTATTTATTTTTATTCCTTCCAATCTTCCTCATCTAGGTCAACACACGTGGCCCCATCTCAGAGCCACGTATGAAAACGGCACGTGGTCTCCCCAGGGTCTCCCAACGGTGAAGGCAAAACATGCTTTTCTCCCTGCTCCTTAGGGGCAAGAAGCTATTTGATTTGCTGGTTTCAGCCCAAGACCCGAGAAACATGAGGGCCTCTTTCTGGTGGGTGATGTCAGACAGGACCACGGTTATCTGAGAGCGGCAGGTTTAAATAAGCAAGATTTAGTCATCTTTCCTCTGCAATGCGTTTGGGGGGAGCATCCAGCTAGTGTCCAGGTCCCTTCCCTTTGGCTCGGCCGCTGCACTGGCTTCCTGGGGCCACCGTAAGAAAGGACCACAAATGTGGTGGCTGAAAACAGCAGACGTCTGGAGGTTCCAGGCCAAGCTCAAGGTGTCGGCAGGACCACGCTCCTTCTGAAGGCTCTTGGGGAGAATCCTTCCTTATCTTTTCCAGCTGCGGTAGCTGTTTGCATCCTCGATGTTCCGCGGCTTTCAGATGCACCACCCTGATCCCCGACCGTGCCTCCCAGAGCCGCCTTCTGGGGGGCTCTGTCTGTGTCTTCTCGTCTCATAAAGACACCAGTCATTGGAGGAGGGCCACCCTCGTCTGGGACGACCTCATTTGAACTTAACTCACCATTTCTGCAAAGCCCCTCTTCCCGAACAAGGTCGTATCCTGAGGTTCTGAGTGGACGTGAATGTTGGGGGGACGCTGTCCACTCTGGGGCAACTGCCACTCACAACTGTGTTAATCAGACACTCAGAGAGGATGGACGGTGAACCGGCCACTGTCATAAACTCTCCGACACTGTCAACTCACCAAAACCCCGGGCAGACATTGTGGTACCCTCATTCCATCATTGAAGCTATTAGGCACCGAGTCAGGTGACCATCTGAGGTCACCCACCGGGCAGGGTCAGAGGCTGGATTCACACCTTCCCTGCCCTTGACCCTAATGTGACGCTGGGCCATGTGGCTTTTAGCCCCATGCTCTCACCGTGGGGGAACAAGAAGCGGCCCCCAATCCAGGATCATCTGTGCTTGGCAGCAGGAAGAAAGGGAAAACACAAAAGAACCTTCAGAATCTGCTTTTTTTAACCAACTTTTTTGGAAGCCTCACCAAGTGACTTCCATTTATATCTCATGGACCAGAACTGTGTCACAAATGAGGGACAGCCCCCCAAAAATGCATTAACTATAGCTGGGCATCTTGCAGCCTAAGACAAAATTTGGGTTTTGAGAGGAGGGCAGAAAGGCAGGTGGACGTCGGGGGAGCGACGAACCGTGTCTAACACACACATCAGCCTGTGGGTGCATTTCAGGAGGCCCCCAGTGCTACGTTCCTCTGCCTCCATCACCTTCCTCCCCTCCATTTTAAAGTTAATTTGGAAGGTTGATCATCAGCCTGTGACTGTGCTCACAAAGCGGGAAATCAGGATGCTAGGAGGCACGAGGGTATTAAACAAACAAACAAGCCCTCTAATTCTGGTTCCAATCCATCAGACCTCCGGATGAGACATCACTCCTTGGTTGCATTCCTCAGTCCTCCGCCCCATTAATGTCCCTTACACCCCAGCACGGCACAGTGCTCCGGACCACCGTCCGTCAGGAGCTCCCTTGGAAACCAGGGGAGGCTGCTTTGCCCACGCACGCGGCAGGCTGGACGTGCCGGGGATGGGCGGCCCTGGGAGCAGCTCTCAGGAGGTGCTGTATAAATAACCCAGCTCCCTCGCCCCTCCATAGAACTATTTTTAGGTGTGTATTTTAGGTAATTTCCCTGCAAGGGAATGTGTGGTAATGTATCTCCACATATGGAAATATATAACACACATGGTGTGTTTTGCAACGCGGCTCAGTCCCTGCAGGACTGGCTCCAGCTGCCCACTGCGGTAGCTGGCGGACGCACGCACGCCTCCCTGGCTGTCTCTTCCCGACTCCCCTACTGACACTTCCTGAACACCCCCCCAGTAAGCTGCCCTGCCTTTGAATCCTTTCCCCGAATGTTTCTAGAGGGGATCCAAACTAAGATGTGAGCTGTTGTTTCTCTGGCAAAATCAGAACAGTCATGGTTTCCTTACAATAGATCATGAGTTGAGATCCAAGAAAAGTATCTGTGGCCTCTCTTACGAGGTTGCCTCAAATCACGGTCACCTCCTCCTCCCCTTTCTGCCTCCTCCTGGCGTCTGGAGAGCTTGGAGTCCTGTGGGGCTTGGGATACCCAGGGAGTCCTCGCTGGTGTGCCGTGTGCAGTGCCCAGGTCACAGAAGGGAGCATAGAGCTCCCAGGGAGGACTGAGATGGGACTTTATCAAGACCTCCCTGCCTTGCTTTCCTTGCTCTGAGGGGCTGGGACAGGGGCGACCCATGGCAGTAAGGCAGCTGAGCTTTCCGGGGTTTTATGGGGTCTGATCATCAGCGCATATGTGTGTCGCATCGCAACCCAAACCAAGGCAATGCAGGGCACTCCCACCACCTCTTGCCTGGAGACATGCCATTCACCTCCTGGGGAAAGCAGAGCGATGCCAGAGAGAGGGCTTATGACGTCAGAGAACTGGGAACGCACAGAGAAGGCAGGGAATGCCTGACAGCTCCATCACTGATCCCCACGAGATCCTGTAGGCAGAGCGATGCGTCTAGCCAGAGGCGCCCCCAACATCTGGGCCTGCACCTGCTCACCAGTGAGTCCCAGGGTCGGTCCTTATGGAGCTGACTTGAATGCACGGATGCATTAAGGGCCTTTTGGATTTTACTGTTGGAGCACAGATGCTGCTTAACTCTTCCACCAGAGATGTGCAAAATCGTTCTCTTCTTCCCTGAAACTCGTGTCCAGAGTCATAATGCTGTGCTCCCAGTCTGTTCTTTCCTCTGAGATGAGCCAGTTTGGACCAGAGGGTCAAGGAGCGTTTTCCCGCTTCTTCCCAGAGCGTGAATGGTTCTCCTGGATCTCTGCCCTTTTAGTAGGAACGTAGATGCCGGTGCCCCCTGCCCAGCGGCGGCAGGAAGTCGCACCACCTTCTGACTTCATCCTTTCGTTCTTTTACTATGCTTATGCCCGAAATAAAGTCATGTCAGGCTGGGAACTCGCAAGGGAGGGGGACAAAACAAGTGCATAATCAATGGGCATTTAGAAGCTTTTGCATATTGAGACAGTATAAGGCATGGTCTTTGAAATTCAGGCACATACCAAACTGTGGTCTTTCTTTCAGAATTAAATAATGAAAAAAAATATATATATATAGTTTCACATTCAAATCTAAACCAAATGAGCTAATTATAAGATGAACGAGTCCTATAAAGGAAAAATAAGATCTTACGTAAGAAATATAAAGTTAACATAAGGAAAACAGTTATGCAATGTTGGGATGATACATTTCTATTCCTTCCTCTGGCATGCTTCTAAATGGGAATTTGCGATTTCACATGAAAATCAAATTAGCAAGAACCTGGGCAAGCCTGGCCCTAAGAGACGTATCTCTAGCCCCCATCCTGGCGTCTCGCTGCCGCTCCACCGAGCATAGGCCAGACAAGGTCGGACCTACAGAAGAAACTCAGCGTTTGCGCCGACACAGCCCCTCTCGGGGGCACCGCTGACCTGCAGTTACCAGCACTGAACAAGAGTGCCATGGGCAAGAATTCGGGAGGCTAGTTGTACAGAGGCTGTGGGTTATATGGGGACTTTGATCTTGGTGTGATTGGGGGAGGCAGTCACCGCAGAGGGGAATGAGACGCACTTCTGTTTCTTGAGGCTCAGTGTTCTCCATCTGAGAAATGGGCTCCTGTGATCTCCCGGGGCCCTGTGGGAGGAACTGAAGAAGGGAGAGGTGCACTGGGACAGATGCAGAGTGAGGGTCACCGCTCAGCGTGTGGGACTTGCTGCCCGTGCGGCAGGGTCCGTGCACAGGACTAAGAGCCGGAGACCAGGGAGGCAGGGTGTGGATTCCAGTCCCCCGCAGGCGAGTCCTTACCCACACGTCCTGCAGATGACGTATCGCTAGCACTGTGCCAGGCACTGGGGAGCAGAAAGCAGACCCGCCCCACGGAGCTCACAGCCCGGAAGAGAGATCACCGATTGACTAATTCTAAGTAAGACAGCAACGGTGTTGGAGGCCCCGAGGACATTCTGTGCTTGTGTCTCCGGGGCTCTGAGAGCTGATAACGAGGGCAAGTGGGGACAACCCGGGGGACACCTTGAGCTGAGTGACAAAGGCAGCGTTGAGCAGGCAAATGCATGTTTGGGTGAGTGTGTGTGAGTGTGTGTGTGTGTGTCAATGTGTGTGTTGCTCGTATGTGTCACATCAGGGAGGCTGAGCATGTCATAGGGGCCATAGTAGCATTCCAGATGAACACAGAGCCAGGACCCAGTAAGCCTGGAAAAGGGACAGCCAGGGCAACAGAGTTCCGAGACTGAGGGTCTCCGCCTCCGCGTGCACCCTACTTGCGACACAGGCCGTGAGTGGTGCTAACCTCAGTTGCTTTTAGGGCACTTTGCTCCTCTAGCCAACAGTTCATGGCTGAAGGTGTTATCATTTTGTGTGAGTTCGTACATAATGGAATTGCTAACACATGGTCTCAACAGCTGGATTTCCTGGGTTCAAGTCCCACCTTCACTGTTGCCTAGCTGTGGGACCTTGGGCAAGTTCCACAGCCTCTCTGTGCCATCTGCAAAATGGACAGAACGCTAAGCCTGTCGGTCCGGTCTGAAAACGAACAGGTCCACTCTCGTAGAGGACTTAGAACAGCTCCCGGCAGGTGGCGAGGCGGGTCAAACACAGCAGGAACAGTAGCTTTGCTCCCGCCCCTCCCCACGTGATCCCCTTCCCTGTCTGTTCTCCCCGGTGACTCTGGGCGGTGTGGGCCCTGGGGTCCTCTGTGGGGAAGGGGCCGCACAGGTGCAGGTGTGTGACAGAAAGGTGTGCTTGGGCTTCCAGGAGGCAGAGATCCTGAACACAGCCATCCTCACGGGCAAGACGGTGGCGGTTCCGGTGAAGGTGGTGTCGGTGGAGGAGGACGGCACGGTGGCAGACCTGCTGACGTCAGTGGAGTGCCGGTCGTCCGATGAAGACATAATCAAGGCAAGTGGACACCCCCCTGCCCCCCCCCGGGAGTCCGTGGCCAAGACCGGTGGGGGTCCTAGGGCCCCTCCCAGCCAATTCCGGTGGTGCCGTCGCTGGTGTCAGGAGACCCTCCCCTGATCGGGATATGAAACCACTCTGGAGGCTGAGCCAGGTCTGTGAAGCTCCTGACCTTTCGTGTTTGCCAAGTGCCTGGGGCCTCGTCCCAGCCCCTGGGGAGGCCTTGGAGGCGTGCAGGGGCTGGGAAGGGGGCCAGACCCAGCCTGGCGAGTGTGCGGCCGTGCCCTGGGATGATTGCATAGCGTGGAGCTTGTCTGCAGAGTCAGTGGGGGGGCCGAGCATGCACTTAGTCACCCCCAGCTGTGACTGACAGCCCCAGCCCAGGGAGGAAGAGAAGACACAGTCCCCACTCCGCTGGCCAACCTGGGACTGCTCTGCAGCTGGGGGCACGTGGGGGGCAGCCCTTCATTTACATTCCCTGGACCCCTTCTTTCCTGGCCTCTTCTCTCTCTTTATAATTGAATGCACAGATGAGGTGAAGCCAAGGCTTGCAGGGAGATGCGTTGGTGGGGGCACGCAGCCAGACCCCTTGCGGTGCGCTGCAGTCAGCAGGGGATGGGCTCGTCGTGCTGCCGCTGCCCACCCCCAGCTCAGAGCTGCGGAGGTGAACGCTGCCTGGCCTCTCCTCCAAGCCTGGGGGCGGCGGGAGGGCTGGACGTGAATGTGACACCTTCCCTCTGGGTGCCAGCAGCAGTCCAATCTCAGTCACCCCGCTTGTGCTAGACGGGAGCTACTAAGCCCTCTGCTGTGCTGGGAACTCCAGGGAGCATGCCCACCCCCAGAAAGCAGGGGACAGATGCCTACTGAATCCCCGCTAGGTGTTAGGTCCTGTTCACGATGGCAGGACCACGGTCAGAGGCATAGTCCCTGTCCTGCAGTTGGCTAGAGAGAAGACAGAAGGGAAGGGAGGACGGCTTTGTGACACACCACTCACCCCTGTTCCAGAATCCCCTCTGCAGGTACAGGGCAGGCCGGCCCTGCCAGGGGCACAGACCAATATCTTGGCTCACCCTTGATTTCTCTCTGTCCCCACATCCAATCCCCCAGCAAATCCTGTTGGCCATGCCTTGCAGACATGTCCAGGACCTGACCCTCTTCCACGGCGTCCTGCCACCCCCTAGCCCGCGCTCCCCCCTCTCCCAGGCCCCATGCAATGACCTCCTCGTGGGCTCCCCTGTGGCCACCTCCTTCCCCGTAGTCTGTTGTCAGTGCCACAGCCAGAGAGTTCAAAATGTCAGTCTGATGATGTCGTTCCTCGGCTGCAAATGTCCATATGCTTCCCTCCCATCTCAGAGGAGAAGCCAAAGTGATTGCAGGGACACTGAGGCCTGCCCACCCGCCTGAACTCTGATCTCACTCTTGTCATGTACCCGTTTGTTCTCTCTGTTCCAGCCACACGGGAGTCTTTGCCTTTCCTCTGACGGTTCAGACACCTGGTGGTCCCTCAGCTCCAAACTCCCTTCCCTGCAGGGCTGCATGGTCCCTGGCTTCTCCTTCTCCCCCAGCATTTCCTGGGCAGTGTTGTTTAAGTTGCCACACGTTCCCACAGCACCGTCTTCCCCAGCCCTGCTCATTTTTTATCCATTGTATTTATTCCTCTAAGTTATATGTGTCAATATATATTCCTGTATTTTCACATACATATTTTTATTTTACTTTATGGTCTGACTGCCTCATGGGGATATAGGCTCTGGGAGGGCAGGGCTGTTGGTTCTCTTCCTCTATCACTGTCCGCCGTCGCGTACAACCCTGGGCAGATAGTATGCGCTTAACAAATGTGTGTGGAATGAACGCGTGAACAGCACGGTAATCAGCAAGAAGAGAAAGCGTGAGTTGAATCACGAAAGCGTTCTCGCGGACGTACGCAGCAGAACACTGAGGGTGGGTCCGCATGCGGTCGGCCAGATGACACACGCCGTGGAAACACACTGTGGGCAGAGGGGCGGTGGGAATGAGGGTGGGGAACGCGTTCTTGTAACAGCAGAGGCCGTGGATTCCTGTGAAGGGCGTTTGGGAATGTTCTCACCAGCCTCCATTCACCCTCCTTCTGATAACAGTGATTTTTTTCTCCAGAAAATTCCTCTGTGTCTTTGCCCTTAATCCGTATAACATAAATGGTGCCTTCCAGTGGCCGGGTGACCCAGGGTGGCCACAAAGCCCTGTGTCCCTCTAGATGCCGTCATTGGCTCCAAGAGGGACCTGGTCCCAATCCCAGCCATGGTGACGCCCTCTGGAGCGTCAGGCATAAGTCTCATGAAAGAAGGGGTCCCCCTCCTTTATTCTTGCTACCCTCCTTGACAAGACCTCCCGTAGCCACCAGGTGGTACTGCCTCCAGAAAGGGGCCGACAGAGAAGCCAGAGCCACTCTGAGGGGAAGCCACGTCCTCACGCCGGCGCGCGAGAGCCCAAGTCCCTCCAGACCACGCCAGACTTTCCTGGACACTCCTGAGAATGGATTCCTTTGTGCAGAGCAGTCTGAGTTACGCTTGTTATACCAGCAAAGAAGTCTGCACTTGTATCTATGCCCTAGGAGTCCAGATTGACTCCAGGGATCCTGGGACTCACAAAATCACCTGCAGAACACGGGGGCTCGAGGACGTGCACCTGCAGCCCACAGATGGACACACAGCCTGGAAGTCAGACCTCACCCACCTCGGCTGTCTCTGTGCAGCTCCGGGGATCACAGGTGCCAAGAGACTCCCTTGTGTTCATAATACTTTGGGGTCCTGCGGAGACCCTTGAGACAGAATGCCCAGGGGTCCGTGGAGAAGAACCACTCCCTGCCACCACGTGGGCTCCTGCAAAGCCTCTGAGTGGCACGGTCTGCTTTGAAGCTCCAGTCTTCTCATTTCTCTTTGCTCTTTCTTCCTACCCAGCCAGAGGCAGGATACACCGCGTGTTCTCCCCCGTCCGTATCAAAACCTCCTCGCAGGAAATCCACTGGAAAAGTCATTCGCACTGAATTGTAAATTACGTGAAGGCATGTTACCTTATGCCTCCCAAGGCTGCCGGGTTTTCAAAAGGCAACAGATCCCTAATGGATGCATTTCGGATGTCAGCAGTAATATCCATGGTGATTCTTAGGGGTTGGAAATAACAGAAAATCCCACCCACACCGACTTCAGTTTCAGAAAAAAAAAAAAAAACCCAAAAATATTGTTGGCTGATGTAATTGAAAAGTCCAGAGTCGAGGTTAGTTTATGGGGGTTTTATTCAGAACCTCAAAAGACATCACGAGAACATTCTTTCTCTGTCTCTCCTTCCCTCCCTCCCTCTCTCTCTGTCTCTGTCTCTCTCTCTCTCCCTCTGTCTGTCTCTATTTCTCTATTTCTCTCTGTATTTCTCTATCTCTATGTCTCTGTCTGTGTCTCTGTCTCTCCCTGTCTCTGTCCTGTCTGTCTCTCTGTCTCTCTCTGTCTCTTTCTCTGACTCTCTGTCTTTGTCTGTATCTCTCTGTCTCTTTGTCTCTCTATCTCCGTCTCTCTCTGTCTGTCTCTATCTCTCTTTTTTTTTGTTTTTAAGATTTTATTTATTTATTTATTTGACAGAGAGACAGCCAGCGAGAGAGGGAATACAAGCAGGGGGAGTGGGAGAGGGAGAAGCAGGCTCCCAGTGGAGCTGGGAGCCTGATGTGGGGCTCGATCCCAGGGACCTGGGATCAGGCCCTGAGCTGAAGGCAGACGCTTAACGACTGAGCCACCCAGGCGCCCCTCTCTCTCTCTTTCTATTTCTCTCTGTATCTTTCTCTGTCTCTCTGTTTGTGTCTGTATCTCTATGTCTCTGTCTGTCTCTATATCTCTGTCTTCCCGTCTCTGTCCTGTCTCTCTATATCTCTCTGTCTCTGTCTCTCTCTCTGTGTCTCTCTGTCTCTATCTCTGTTTTTTTCTGTCTCTGTTTCTCTCCATCTCTCTATTTCTGTCTCTGTCTGTCTCTGTCCCTCTCTATCTCTTTCTTGGTCTCTGTCTCTCTGTCTCTCTATCTCTCTCTGTCTCTGTCTCTCTCTGTCTCTCTCAGTCTCTGTCTCTATCTCTCTGTTTTCCTCTGTCTCTGTCTCTCACCATCTCTCTGTCTCTGTCTCTGTGTCTCTGTCTGTCTCTGTCTCTCTGTCTCTTATCTCTCTCCATCTCTATTGCTCTATCTTTCTCTGCCTCTATCTTTGTCTCTCTGTCTCCCATCCCCCATCTGCTGACAGAGCTCCTTCCTTCTGTGTGGCTTTGCTGCCACAGAGGTTGCCCCATGGGAGGGGATGGGTGGCTGGGGCCTGGCTGGAACCCCACCAGAAGGACAGCAGACCTTCCACACCAGTCCTGGGACCTGCTGTGTTGGGGACCCACTTGGGGGGCTTCCTTACCCTGGAGCCCATTGCCGCAGCCCAGCACCCTGATGCCCGTTTGTCCAAAGCCTCATCCCCCAAGCGCATGACCTGCAGAGGCGAGATGGGGAGGGGAGGCCGGGCAACTCCATGTGCTGTCAGCACGGAAGAGGAGCGGGGACCAGGAGAGCTTTGGGGGTGAGGGAATTGTGAGAATCCTGAGAGTGGCACCATGGACAGCTGCTGTGTCACAAGGCGTGGGAGAGCTATCACTGGAGCCGTTGGCTGAGTTCTCTTCTCCGCTCTGGTCCCAGGCGCTCGCTGGGCTCCTAAAAAGATGAGCAGCATCCCTGACAAGGCCGTCCCAGCTGGACCGGGTGAGCCCACCCTCCACCCTTCAGTGATCCCCCAGCTCAGGGTCCTCCCCTGCGTCTCCAGCAGACACACACCACTGGGAAC
>NC_048229.1:2448692-2529185 GCF_002007445.2 Ailuropoda melanoleuca
TATTGTCCACGGCTGTACATGGCCGAGTTGAGTGGCACTGAGGGAGGCGGGACGGCCACAGAGCCAGATGCGCTCACCATCCATCACCAAACAGGGGCTTGCCCGTCTCTGCTCAGGGACTCCACACAGGCCTTTCCTCCACAGGTGATTACTCACAGGGCGCTTAGAGACCTTGCGTTCCCGGCCAGAAATAACTCCTCCATGGATGGTTGCAATCCTTCCAGGAGAATTTCATGCTGTTGGATCGAGCATTAACATCTCCCTGAAGTGCTTTGTTAAAGCAAATAACTTCTGGGAGAAGTGGCATGCCTCAATTCCTGGACATCTCTGTCCAAATGCACTTTCTTCTTTGATGGTAGAAATCAGGGCAGACAGAGAGTCTGTCTGCTGGGGAAATGGGGCAAAATGGGTCAGAGGTGGAAGCCAACCTTTCCCTTTACCCTGGCTGAGCCCAGAGCGGCTTCAGCAAATGCACATCATGGCGCCAGCCCCGTGGCAGATGAACGTCCTCAGTAGATTTCAGCACGTGTCTCTGTTGCGTTCAGACATTGGTGCAGCAATCCCTTCCCAGCACTGCCAGTTGTGGGCATAAGAGATAAAACCTCAAGCATCTACCTTCAGCTCAGGTCACCATCCCAGGGTCCCGGGATTGAGCCCCAAGTCAGGCTCCCTGCTCAGCGGGGTCTGCTTCTCCCTCTCTCTCTACCCCTCCCCCTGCTTGTGCAGACACAAGCTCTCTCTCTCAAATAAATAAATAAAATCTTTTAAAAAAAAGACAAAACTTTGTCACCTCTGACCTAGAAGGAACCCCCTGTGCAGTCCCCACTTGCATAGAATTTACATCAAGGATCCTGGAGTACGCAGACCAAGAACCACAAACACAGCCAAATACGAGATCCAGGTGATAACAAATGTGTGAAGCGATAGGGGGCGGTGGGGCCTATGGCACCTGCCCCGTCCGAACGTGCAGCCGCTACCGTGTCCTACCTGACTGTTGACACACGGAAAGCACGCAGGGCACTTGAGGGTGTGTGCTCTTGTCCCAAGCTGCCTGGACTTAAATCCTGGCTCTGATACCTAGAGGTGAGAACCAGGGCTACATACTTAGTCTCTCTGTTCCTCGGTTTCTTTGGTTGTGACGCGGGCATGGTGACATTCCCACAGCTGATTTGATTCTGCGTTGTGCCAGGAGGTGACTCTTATGTTCTGATCACTTGTGTATTTGTCTTGTAAGTAGGACTATGCCTGTAGCCACATCAAGAACCTTAAGAATGTCCACACATGTTCTTTTGAGGTTGCGTTTGGAGCTGGCAGAGCGGGGCCATGCTTGGGAGGTAAAGTGGACCTTCCCCAAGTCTCCTCACTGGCCACTGCTCTTGGCTTCGTCCTGTGCCCCAAACTCTCTTCTCCAGCAGCCCTGAGAGCGTCCCTGTGGAAGCATAAGTCACACATCACTTGTCAAGGTCCGCCCGTGGCTCCCCATCTCCCATCTCCCTCAGAGTAAAGGCTGGATGCCTTACAGTCATCACCACGGCCCCCTCTCTGTCCTGCACCTTCCCTCCCTGACCTCATTTCCTACCCTTCCCCCAGCCCCACTGCTGTCCGTCCTCTGCCAGACGCACACGCAGCTCACCCTTTGCTTCCTCCCGGGGCTCGGCTCAATGCCCCCCTCCCCACCTCCACCCCTTCCTCTGCCTTAGTTTTCTTCATGGAACGTAGCCCCGTGATCTTACTGCATTTTCCCCTGTTAATCTGTTCACTGTCCACCTCTCTGAGGACAAGGGCTTGCTGGTTGGATCACTGCTGGTCTCCCAGCGGCTACAGCAGCAGCAGCACCTGCCATCTCATGGGCTCTCCGCCTAGCTGTGCAGGAGAAAGGGTCTTAGGAAGTTGCACGGGGAACCTGGGTGAAGAATGTAATCTCTCTGGGTCGTCAGAGAGGATACTGATATCAGAGAGAAACTTCTGTCCGGTAGGAAAGAATCAGTTAACAACGCAGAGCACCGGCCTCCTCATTTGGGTGAGGAAGTGCCCGTTTACTTACCACACCGTGGGGTTTCCCTGACCTTCATCCAAAAAAGCAGAAGCATCCCAAGGACGGTGGGTGGAACTCCCACCAGGCCCCAGGAGGGATGATGGACACTGACTTGATGGATAGTATTTAGAATTGTATGAAAACAGCTCTGTTGGTCCAGTTCAGAAAGAGTAAATTATGTTGAGAAGGCTGTAGAGAGAACATTGTGGATGGGACAGGGATGAAGTGAGCAGGAAAGGGATCCAGCCTGATTGCTACTCCGTACTTTCCATTTCCTACATGAATGAAGAAGTGTGACAGGTAATTGGGATTCTCTGGAGCTTAAATGGGAACAGGAAGCGGTGGGGCGAGAGTCCTTTTTGCAGACACGGGGTAGGCAATTAGACTCAGCAGGAGGACCAAGCACCGGCCCTTACTTCCAAGGCTTTAAAGATTAAAACGACAAAAGTCAGACGTTAGAAGTCAAAGGATACATTCATGGCCAAAAGGGTTTCAATTTAAAAGACTTTCAAGAGTCCTTTTCACCTTCGGTGAATTTGGCCTTTCTGCAGTAAGATGTGACTGTCCTGGGCTTGGCCGTCCTTACCCTGAGTTATCTATGCGTGAGCACCACTGATGCTTTTGGAGAAATTATGTACTGGGGATGTGTCTGACGCATTTCTGAGAGCCCGGGCTAAACCGGAGGCCTGGCGTGTGGTAGCTATTTGTTGAGTGAATGGATGAATGGCAAAATAAACCTAGATTTGTATTAAACATCGAGGAACATCTGTTGATGTACAAAGTATCGCACACGCATCCCTGCTTCCCTTCCGTGGTCTTTCTGACTAAGTGGACTTTGTTAACACACGTACGTTGTGTTTGCTGGACTACTGTAGTACGGTTGGGTCTGGGAGGTACCGGTGGCTGAATGCTCAGGTGCGCGTGTCAGCTGGACACACCTGGATCCATCAGCTGCACTCCTCAGAGGCACACCTGGACCCAGACACTGGCTGGGAACGACAGGTTCCCTGATGGGCACCACCTGGTGGCGGCAGCCCAAATTGCAGGCGTAGTGCCTTCCAGGATTCTAACATTCCTGTGACGGAGAGCCTTGCTAATTCCCCTCCATTTCTGTGATGGAGGTCGTTTAGTTGACTTGTAGGTCTGTGACCACAAACACGCTGTTAGATGAAGGAGGAAAACCTATTGACAACAAGTGCATTAGGGCATGAGACACAGGCTATCACTCATTTTAAACCCTCTAACTCAGCACTCAGGCGGTTAAACTCTGTGTATCCTACACAGAATGTGTGTAATTGGCACAAAGCCGTTGTACTGGTTTTTCTNCCCTCTAACTCAGCACTCAGGCGGTTAAACTCTGTGTATCCTACACAGAATGTGTGTAATTGGCACAAAGCCAATTGGTTTGTTGTATTGGTTTTTCTTTTTTTTAAACCCAGCGTTAAAATGGTAGTGTTTTGCCTGATGATTTAGGAGTCAGACTTCCACTGGTGCTAAAATGGGGTGGGCAGACGTCAGCTTGAACATCACATTTTTTTTAATGATTTTTTTTNTTTTTTAAACCCAGCGTTAAAATGGTAGTGTTTTGCCTGATGATTTAGGAGTCAGACTTCCACTGGTGCTAACATGGGGTGGGCAGATGTCAGCTTGAACATCACATTTTTTTAATGATTTTTTTAATTATATTATGTTAGTCACCATACAGTACATACAGTACATCCCCGGTGAACATCACATTTTGAATGGAGCTGAGCTTACCACACACCTGCTGTGATACAAGCCCCAACGTGCAGCAGAAACTCTCGTTAATGAGGGGAGTGCTGGATAATTAGTACCAACCCTGTACGTCCCTTGCCTTCTGCTTCTACAGAGGTAAATTAATAGGGGGGAAAGGTGGCAAAGAGGTACATATAGAACCCAGAATCAGAGATTATACTGCTACAGAAGGGGGTTTTTAATATTTTTTTTCAGGGTCTTACCAGAGTTCCTGTCTCACAAGAACTTGATGTAGAGTGTTGACTTTAATTTTAGGGTGAGTTACAGAAGCTTCTGCTGTCTTTCCCCTGAGGGGAAGGTCTTTGATCCAAGAAGAGAGAGAAGGAAAGCACCAGGAGGTAGAATGTGTGTTTGTGACCAAAAGGAAAACCAAGCTCAGGGCCTTTCCCAGTAGAGCTGGTGAACCAGACTTCTCACCCTAGACGCGGTAGGCACGGTCCGTGAGACAATCAGCCTGGTCCCAGATCCCAACTGCGGACCCTCAAACCTCCAAGCAGCATTTCTCGGGACACATCCGCCAGGATGGAGGCCCGGAGATCTACTCCAGAGAGGCCTCTCTGCCAGGCTTAGCCAGGGGTCACATACAGCAGCAGGACACGGGGGAGGACCAGCCCGGGGTCACAGTCACCCACTGCTCTACCCGGAAATAGTCTTTAAAAAAAAAAAACAGATGAAGACGTTAGAGACCCAACATTCAGAAGATATTAATGGAGACTTCCGTGTAGGATTTAAAGTTAAAACCATCCCAGGATGTTTGTAACCAGTCCAACGAAGAGTCTCAAGTATAAACATAAATTATTCAACAAATATTGACTGAATTTGCGATGCATACGGGACACTGTTCCAGGTCGTGGCTGTAGGTTGATCCCTGAAAACAAAGTTCCTGACCATGACAAGGAAGATAGGAAATCCTCTTCATACTATTATGGGAGATGCATATATAAGATCCTATAGGATATTTTTTCATAAATATAACTTCATAAACTTTTTCTTCATAGAGGAGGAAAATAGATATTTTCACATACATATACTATCCTACATACCTATGTATATAGCTTCAAATGTAGTTAGAAAATGTCCTATTTGCTACACATATAATTTCATATATTATATAGTTTGAAATATACAGATTTCTCCATAGAGGAAGAAAATAGGATCTATAGAAAGGGGGAGGGAGATGAATATATACGTATATATCTCCTACTTACATATTTGTATATATCACAAACATAAGCTATCTATAGAGAGAGTTTCATAGGTAGAGTTTCCTTTATAGAGAGGGGAAAATAGATGTTTTTACTTTTCTATATCCTATATGTATATATTTTTCACATATTTTATTATGATCTATGTCTTCTCTGTCACATATGTGAATATCTATTTTCTTATATATATTCAGTGTATACCCTAGATGTCTTATGTATTTCCTGTATCATATACAACAGTTTTATATATGTGTGTGTGTATATATATATGCATATATACGTATGTTCTATTTTCCTCCCCCGTGCCTTCTCAGCAGTGTGTGTGTGCACATACATGTCTATGTTCATACAAGGATATAGTTGCCTCACGGAGAAGGGGATTTGGAGGAGCGAGCGAGTCCGGCGGTAAAGCAGGCAGGAAGGGAGAGCGTTTGCGGCAGAGGGAGCAGCAGGGACGGGCTCTCAGGTGGGAAACACCCGGTGTGCTCTAGAGCCCGAGAGCCCCAGCAGAGGGCAGACGATGCGATGCAAGACACGGCGTGGAGCACGGTCACGCAAGGCAAATCGCGGCCGGCAGGAGGCAGGACCGAGCCCTCTCCCTCTCCAGAGACTGCGGCCAGGCGGTGAGCCCAGGGCAGAGGGCGCTGTCCAGTGGCTGCTGTGCTGAGCCCAGGCAGCTGGTGCTGGGCTCTCTTGACGCCCTTGCAATCTCTGTTGGTTTTCCACTGCCGTGAAAAAGTACCACGCCTGTATTGACCTAAAACAGCATTTATTATCTTATGGTTTTGTTGGTTAGAAGACCAGCGTGCGTCTCAGCAGGCTCCAGTCAAGGGGTTGGTAGGGCGGCATCCTTTCTGGACAATTCCAGGGGGAGACCTATTTCCTTCCCTTTTCCATCTTCCAAAGATGTAGGTCAGTGGGTACAAACTTCCAGTTATAAGACGAGTACGTTCTGGGGATCCGATGTCCAGCACGGTGGCTGGAGTTAGTAATTCTGTATTACGTCCTCGGAAACCACGAAGGGAGTAGATCCTCGGTGTTCTCGCAGCAGAGAGATCAACGTCGTTTGAGGTGATGGAGGAGTTGACCAGCCCCATCGTAGTGCCGTTTCCCCCTATGTGTACGTGTCACGTCGTCGTGTCATACAACTTAAAATTACAGTATTATGTGTCACTTCTATCTCAATAAAGCGGGGGGAGAAAGCCAGCAAAAAAGACGTTTGATATTGAAACGAGGTTATCCCAGCGTTCTCAGTGAAAGCAAAGTCTATAAAACCAAGCAGGATTAGGATAGCTACAATAACAAAATAACAAAACACAATAAAATCCGTTAGATAAAATCATAAAATATTTATAGTACTCACAAAAATAAAAGAATAAATCAGTGTTTAATAGTTCATCGGATTTAATCCATCATTGATTTTTACGTGGTCTAGTTCATAGACCCCAGAGATGGAACGTGCTGTGGCCCAAACAGCCCGAGGCCGGGAGCCCGCAGACAGGGCAGTGTGTCGTGTGTCCCGGGCTACGCGGGAGGGAGAGGGGACACTCTGGGAGTCGCGGAAATGCACGCTGTCCGTCAGGAACAGAATCCTGGGCTTGTAAACTGCCCTTTGGGTGGATGATCCTGCAAAGGTGTTTTGTTAGTTCCGGGGACCCTTACGAAAGGCCTGTCTAATGGCACGAAGCAGGGATTTATTAGCTAACGTACCAGAGATGTTCCTACTGAAAATGTTAAGTCTGCCTTTGAAAAAACCAACGATGAGCCACGCACATTCCCAGGCCTGCGACCCCTTCCTCCGTGTTCACGGCCAGCAGTGCTGCGTCCCCGACTGTCCGGTTACTCGTCCCGTCTCGGCAAACCCCGTTCTCTGCCTCCCTCCCCCACTTGCTCCCTCTGACCATGCTGGGTCCACCGAGCACACCTGCCCATCCCAGCATGGCTGATGAGCAGCCTCGACTCCAGCCACGACCTTACTTACCCTTTGCCGTGTGACCTGATGTATTCACAGGGGCCGGGCATCAGGGTACGGACCTCTCCGGGGACACCTCTTCCTGCCCACCCCAGGTGGCCTTGCCAACATCTCCACCAAGGAGACGTGCTGTCCTGACGTATAGATGGTGGCACGGTGCATACACCCTTTCCTCCTGGTGTATGGGTGTCGAGATGGGGAGAGACGCCCCACGGCCATGCACAGCCTCCATGCTGAGCAGCACACGTTTTCTTGACCAGGCAGAGGGCACGGCGTCCTCAAGGGAGGGTGCTGGGACTGAGGGCCACCGTGGGCTCTGGGGTCTGAGGCGTGGCCACGGCCGTTGGAGGGGTAGGAGACGAAGCTGACCTGCCTGGGGTCGCCAGATGCCAGTAGCACCGTCTCCCTGGTGTGACACCTGACCGACATCTCCAGTCTCTGCTGACCATCCTCTGGGGGCAGTGTCACCCCTGTTTGGGAACCACTGGGCTAGAGTGTGCATGGGTGGGGGCTTATGAAGTCCTCGTGCTGGAGCCTTGTGTGTGGCTGGTCTGCGTGGCCACATGGACACTACCTAGTGAAAATCACAAGACCTAACAGCTGAGACAGCTAGCACCTTATTTCCCTGAGAAGCCTGTGGTCCGTGGGGCACTTGTGCACCCAGCATCAGCTGCGTCTGGCTGGTTCCTGCACCCGGGGCTGGGGGCAGAGGCGACGGGGCCGCATGAATCACATCCGCCTACAGCCACCGGGGCCGTGGCTTGGCCAGCTCTGCTCTATTGGCCACGCCTGTCTCCATGCCCAAGTTCAAGTGATAGAAAACAGACGCTCGCTCCTGATTGGAGAAGCTTGAAGTTATAGTCCATCCACACGCCACACTAAGACCTCTGGGGTCCTGCCTACGGGCTTGGTGCGCAAGCCACAGCAAGTGCCGTGCTCGGGGCGTGTTACAGGGGGATCCCTCTGGCCGCAGCACAGGGAGTGGGTGACGAAAGGGGCCAGGTGTTGGGAAGGCTGCTTAACTAATTGCAGGCAAGAGATGATGAGTTACAACCTAAAATATATGCTGGGAGGGGCTTGCAAAAGGAAAGTGGGTGTCAGCCATAATGAGACGTTAACCAGACAGGCATCGCCAGTCAGAAGGGGCAGGTGATACAGCAGCTTCCACGGATGACGCCCAGTCTCCCGGCTTGGGCAGATTGGGGTCAGTGGTTCCATTTGCAAAACAGCAACCTTGGAAAGAAGAAGCAGGTTCATGGGGGATGTGAGGATGAAGGAAGTTGGCACAGCACGGACATGCTGAGGGAATCGCGTGATGGGCACAGCCAATGGGCTATTTATGAGTCAAATATAATTCAGTATATTCCTCCCATGAGGACACCTTTTAGAATGAAAGCTTCTCCATGAGTAGAGGTATCTAGCTGTCCAATCCTGGGCAAACCAGATGTATGGTCACCCCAAATATGGGCCAAGCAGGAGCCACCTCACTGAGCAAGGACGGGCCTGATATTTAGGGGGAGATTTCTAAACACGGAGAAAAACTGAGCAGTGAGCATCGACGTGTGTGTGTGGGTCAGGGACCCCGAAGCGGCATCTCACTGAGTAACAACCTAGAATCTAATTGTTTCCCAGAGTAAGACTTAGAACATGGTGGTGCTGTCTGAGGACCCCAGGGCTGGCTCGCTGAGCTGCATGGCGTTCAGGTCCTGGATACGTTCACAGTGTTTCCTACACGTATAGAATTCACGCTTGTCGAGACGTGACAAGAACATTTTCTGTGTGAGTAGATTTATACTCTAATGTTTATTGGAGTAATACCTGTCAGACACCGTTCACAGTGATTTCCTCCATGTTCCTCCTTGGGACGAGATGAAATTTAAGAAGTAATTAGCTAGTTAGCCTAAGGAAGAGGTCACTCACCACTTCTCAGGAGGAGGAGGGCGGCGGGCTGTCACTCCTCACTCTGTCTGACGGCACAAAGAACATTCACTTTGCACAGCTGGGTCTGCTGCTGTTTCAAAGAATTAAACGGCTCTGGTGTAATCATTGCCATGGAGGTTTAGAACCCCCGCTCGTCTTTAAGTCACATTCAAATAGCACTATTTGACTCTCACCGTGGCCCTCCCAGCTCCCCCCTCCATCGCCATCGCTGTTTCCCCGACACCCTTGCCCAGATGCCCCCCCGCCTCGTTTTACCTCCAAGACTGTGCAGCTGTTGAGCAACCTCCCATCCGCCCTCCTTCCACATAACTGCTTAGACAAAGGCTCGCCGCTGTAATGAGCGAGTCTGCCCCCAGCACTCCGCGTTCGTCTCTCTTGGAGCAACAGTACAACGTTGTGTTCCTGTCCCCTCCCCATGGGGATTCCGGGACCCAGGATCCTTCCATCTCATGCCTCCTCCATCCCCTCGCTCTCTTTAGCGGGACAGAGGACAGTCTGGAAAATCATGCACGATGCTTGCCGGCTGCGTTGCATCCATTGGTGCTCGATCTCGTGGTCCTACCTAACTTACAGGAGTAGCTATGTGCCCAGAGAGAAGTGGAACAAAGGGGACACTCTCGGGGTGGAGAGCCCTGAAATCCAAGAGTAGGAGAGCCTGTAACGGCTGATTATTTACATTGGGCACTGGTTGTTCAATATGTAGCATGCTGTGCATGTGGGATTCACCCCTATTTTGTAATACATAAAAATACTGTATCCAAAATGTATTACATATTTAGTTTTAATTCAGTGAATTCTGAACACTCATAAGATGTTAGCGTTATGCAAAATAAATTCTGAAAAAGATGAAATTGTCATATGTACCATCAATTCACAGTGGTCATTCTGGGTCAGCAGATAATGGTAGATACCCTAACTGTCCGCGGTTGCCCTGGTCCCAGATGGGACCCTGAAGCGTGGTTACAGATGGGGACCCTGAAGCCCACACCCATGTTTGAACCCAGGCAGTCCGGCTCCAGCATGCACTAGGACCCGTCACAAATACACACAATTCTTGATGAACCGAGAGACAGAAGACGGGTGAGCCAAGAGGTGGGCCCTGGTGACAGTACAGATGGCTTGGAGGAAGGGACGCATGGTGGGGAGGGGCAGCTCGGGCCCCCCTGCTCCGTGGACCCTTTCCCGGTGGACCAAACAGTGGCCTGGGAAGGATGCAGGTCAGAGTCCCTGGCCCAGCAAGGGCGCAGAAGGAGGCAAAGCTGAGCCGTAGGCGGGTGGGTCAGGAGGGCTCCCTGCACAGGCCAGAACCCAGGAGGCCAGAGCAGGCCCGGAGGAGAGGATAGACGTCGGACGTGCACCACGGAACCTTTCGCTCACCAGAATTTTAAATACGCATTCTCAACAGGTGAGCACATAAACCCCTGTGGGGGCCAAGGCTCTCCTGGACCCAGGGCCCTGACGGAAGAGCCAGAGGCTCCTAAGGGAAAGGTCTGGCACTTTGCAGATTACAGGCCTCTCTGATCTCTGCCATCAGCAGGAGTCAGGAGCTCAGCACCGTATTCTGACTCCAGCCTTCAACAGCTTGGAGGAATTCTTGTTGTGGCAGCTCAATTTAGAGGCTTTCTGTGGTGTTGTCAGAGTAAGATCACTTCATTAAAACCAGACACATTTCCAGGGCCTCTGGATTGTTTCAAGGGCTCTATATGCAGTATAATTGAGAATAAAGTGGTTTAAATTCAGTAATGTGGAGATGGATGGATAAGCAGGTGGATGGATGGATGGACGGGTGTGGGTGGATGGATGGATGGACAGATGGATGGATAGATAGAATGGATGGATATAAAAATATAGATAAACTTTAAGCATTCTTACAGGAAATCTTAAATCAACCAATTTTGAGGAAGAAATGTAGAACATTGGACATAGTCAGTGACCATTTGTTGCTGTATTTGGCAACACCTGGGGAAAAACATTGACTTTCTAGGTGGACAAATTAATCAAGAATTTACCGTAACTTGTTTTCAAAAGTTCCTTTGAATTGGAAATGTGATTCCTTCTTGTGCACTGCCATACCTTCCTTTTATTGCAGTAACAGAAATCTTTGAAATCTTGGAAATGCTTTTCAAATGCGACGTTCATCTGCACCCCGACGCCCCCTTTCTCCTCTGGCCTGCTTCTGTGGTGTGGTGTGAATGAGCCCCTGGATCTTCCTCCCTGGAGGCAGAACTGGGAGTTTTTACCTCTAAGGTCAGCTTCAAGTTCAAGTGCAAGACTGTTCTGTAATCTTAGAAAATAAATAGGTTCAGCTCAGGTTCAACCGGGCTCACATTAATTGGTTTTAGACTTGAGATTCGGGGAGATAATTTGCACCTGTGTTCAGTGTGGTTTATTTAGCAGATTAGTTCCTGCTCATCCTGTGTGGGGCTCAGCCTACGGTCAGCCCGGGTCGCCTGGAGCAGAAATGCACACTCCCACTTGCCCATTTTCCCCAAACACCTGTCCTCTTTTCTCCCTGGCTCCTAGTGACTGAGAGAGCCCATAAGAGGACATACGTCATTAGGCCCTCGATAAGAATTTGTTTTAATATATGAATTCATTGACTTGAGAACCTAACTCATAAGTGAAGTAATTCTCATTTGTGATTTCACTTATAAGGATTCCTGTCATTTTCCTTTGTCCCATCCATTCCCCATTTCCTAAAAATTTTATCTCGCCACATGCACGCTTGCCAACACGGTACCCTTCAAGGCGGAGGATGGCCCCGTCAGTAAGGAGCACGCACAGCGGGCAGCGCTTCACAGGGAGGACCCTCGGGTAAAGGTCAGCCCGCGATCAAAGGCTACCGTGGCTATATTTGCATTTTTCCTTTCAACATGTTTGATAGAATATTCCCCAAATTGCAGCTTCTGTTCTCAGGCTAAATACAGCTCAGTGCCTAACACTTAGCTTCTTGACAGCGGTGACGGGGCCATGCCCACCACGCACGTGGAGGGAAATGGGCTCATTTCTTGGAAGCGGATCGCCGGACTCGGCCCTCACACCTGTGATGGGCAGTGCCAGGCCTGCTGTCACCGGCTGCCCTTCTGCAGAGCTAATTACTGACAGTAAGACGTTTCACATTCTCTCAGAGGCCACACAAGTCTCAGAGTGGATTTTAATTCTCTGTAATTAAAAGCAGTGTACCCTCCGCACTGTTGCGGAGAGAGCCATCAAAGCAGAGTGCAGGGGTGTTGCAAATCCCAGAAGGCACTGAAATCCCGTCGCTGGCGGCCAGGAGGAGAGACTGTTCTGACGCTCCAGCTTCTCCTCCTGGAGGTCACCTTCGTCCATGGCTGTGGCCAAGTGGTCGGAAGAGTTCCTGACATTCAGAAACTAAAGTTATGGGTCCCCAGGACTGTCTGTGACAGCCTGGTGACATCTGCTTCCGACCAGTATGGGGGAGACCCGCTTGTGCAAGTCTGGCTTGGAGATGCACGCACTTCCGTGGGCTTAGAGGGGGGAGATATAGAGAAATCAGCAGCAAGTACAGAGGGAGATCTCATGCACCTTGTGTGCGCTGGGGATCCCCCTTGTGGCTGTAGCAAGAAGGGAGCCAGGACCTGCCATTCCCCTGATGACGCCCTTCCCGGGTGCCGCTGGGGTGCTGGCATCTGGGTGCACTGGCCTTGGAAGCTACCCAGTTCCATGCACCGTGGTCCCCAACACGAGCCTCCTGCCTGCATCTCATGACCAACCGAAGAAACTGGGACCAGTGTGGTTACCAAGAGGGGCAGGAATGTGTTGGAATTACTGGGAAGGTCTCCAGACCCAACACGATGCCGCCCAACAGAGTTTGCAAGGGGGCCGTGCACTCTGCCAAATATTGGGCCTCACATCCCAACCCCTGTATGAGATGAAACCCAGAAGGTTCTTGGACATGACAAAAATCAACCCTGAAAGCTGAAGATGCTAATTCCAAGAAGTTAGGCAGACACATCACCACGAAACTTGCAATAGTAACAAGCTTGGTAAACTGAGGCAGGCAGGCACATACAGCAGCAAGGTGGCGTTGCCTTATTACGATGACTTCACTGATACAGCCCTGTATGCATTCCTGAATATGTGAACACATGCGGAGTATGTGAAGGCTTCTCATTATTCTCCTCATTACAAACAAACTTGTAAGACAGATAAGGGGACTGAGATGCATAATGTCGGACATTCTCAATACCAGGTGGGCAGTTAGGTGGTGGCATCAAAACCTGGCTCCTGGTGCCACGTCCTGGGCCCCTGTTACTCCAGCACATGGCACTCCCTTAGAAAGGGGCACCGTTTCTCAGATGGTCTGATTATTACTTTGGATGAGTATGTATGTAGCCAGGCTAAGTTCATTCAGGCGCATTTTTATTGAAAGAGATGTGCATTTCCCTCCTCCCTTGAACCACAAGTTAAAATTACTCTGAAATTCAAACAGTTTGGATATGGCCTTGCCTTTCTCCACATCAGAAAACCCTGAAAAGGAATGACAAATTTTCATCACCTCTCCAGCCCATGCAGATTGTTACAAATCTGGGCATTTGGAGGGGAGGGGTGAGGACAATCCATTATGAAGAAGTTAAAGCCCCTCCCTAGAGAGCCAATCAATGCATTGGTCATTACGGATATTCACAAAAGTAATCGTGCACAATTTATGTCTCGGTTCATAAATGCAAAGTGGCAGCCTATGACTTAGCTACAAAAATGATATTATCGAGACAAAAAGAATCTGAGAGGAAATCGAGAATACGGGAAGGAGAAGGTGATAGAATTGAACATATTGGCATAAATATAAATCACAAAAGAAGACGGGCTTAATGCAACGTGAGAGTCAGAAACTGCAGGTGTTAAACAGATCGTCCACTCATCGAGGGTGAAGAGTCCCTCCAGCGGGAAATCTTCGGTGAGAAAAAAACCTGGCTTTGGACAAAAGGAGCTGGCTACGTAGAGGCTGTTTAAGCTTGTGTGAGAAATAAGGCATCATTGGAGAACAGCCTGTTTTATAGTATTTAGGTACAAAATAAGAAAAATGTCTGGGGCATAAAGCATCATCTTCTTCATCTCAAAGGCAGCCTTTCTTAAAACAGCCCGTTTTGAATACTTTTGGAAGAGCCAAGGCTTATTAATCTTTGTAGCAGCAAACATTTACTGGGTTTATTTGCTTGCTCCCTGCACTGTAATCCACACCCCAAGCATGCCTGTGAATTAGACACAGCTTCGAGGGTCCCCTGCACGAGACTCCCATCTCGTCAGCCTTTATCTGTTCAGTTTGCATACAGTAAGAGCATTTGGAAACAGTCTCCCCGCATCGCCTCAGCCCTGACCTGAGAGGAACAGCTCTAAGTGAGAACGGGGTTTGGAAACTTCATGATGATTCACGAACAAGTTGGACCCCCGTGGACCCAATTAAGCCCTGGCCATGGTCCAGCCTGGCATCCTGACGTGCAGGTGGGATGCAGCCCATAGCAGGCATAAGGATTCTAGATGGTACATAGATGGATGCTTTCAAAATATGGTGTTTGTGCATTCAATTTAATGTATTACAAAAATCTAAGTAACGCATCAAAACTGGGATTGCAGATATTTTGCTTAGCAGAAGGGGAAGTGTATTTTTTAAAGTAACAGTAGTAACAGAAGCCATGTTTAGGCACGTCATGTAAACCCTGAAAACAGGAATGTGTACGCGGCCAAGCTTGAGAAGAGACACAGCACTGAATCCTTTCCTTCATTCACAAGGAGGTCTTGAATCCCCGCTCTGTGTCAGACCCCATTCCAGATGATGGAAACATACAGATAAACAAAAAATAGCTGGACTACCTTCCCTCATTGTATTTGCACTCACCGAAGTGAATGCAATCTTCAAGATGCTAGTAGGTGAAAATAATAGAACAACAGACCAGAAATGGCTAATAATAGGAGTTATAATCCATTCTGCAGGATAACAGGCTCAGAGACTGCCGATTTCAGATGTGGCTGTGTTAGCAGTCCCATGATATCAGGCCTCCCCAGGCTGGCTTCCCTGCACCTCTCTTGGCTCTGTACTCAGTATCACAGAATTGCTGCTGTGGTTCCAGCCACAGCATCTTCACACCACCACATCTCATAGTTAGGTTTCCTGTTTGCCTGCAGCAGAAATCTGTGTTTAAAAGTGTTAGTCCTGGGAACTGGATAGAAAAATCAAATTCTAGGGCCCTCCTCCAGACCTATCAAATCAAAAACTCTGAAGTTTGGGACTGGTAATCTGTATTTTAGCAAGCCCTTCAGATGACTTGGCTGCGTGGTGAAGTTTAAAAATCTGCTGCTTGAAGAGAATACCATTTGGGTAAAAAGCAGACCGATTTCAGTAAAGGTAAATTTGAAAGGTTGATTGCTAAAAAGATATAAAATAGATGTCACATGCTAGGGTTCCAGTCCCTCTCTTGGCCACCAGCCCACTGTGTGACTTCAGGATGTATATTAACCTCCCCAGATTTTATTTATCTAAATGTTGATGGAGCAGGGGTGTAGTTTTGGGAAGAGGATGGCTCCCAAGATCAGTGACTTTCAACCAGAGGCTACGCCCCCAACACCAGGGACATCTGGCCATATCTGGGGATATCTGTGGTTGCCACCAACATGGGAGGGGACATACTAGTGTCTGATGCATGGTGGGCAGGGTTGTCCTAAACAGCCTACAGTACACGTGTCAGCCCCACCAGACAAGGAACTATCCAGCCCAAAATATCAGCGGTGGCAAGGCTAGATGAACTTGAAGGCACACCTTAGCTCTCAGTGTGTAGGACACAGACGGACCTTGAAAACACGATGTTAAATGGAAGACACCAGACATAGAAAGCCACATGTTGCATGGTTCTGTTTATGTGAGATATCTAGAATCAGCAAATTCAGAGAGACGGGAAGCAGACTAGTGGTTTCCAGGAGCTGGCGGGACGGGAATGGGTATGTGGTTTCTTTTGGGGGTGACAAAGATCGGCAGCGGTGATGGTTGCACAACTCTGGGAGGCACCACAGACACATAATTGTGACTCGAGAAGGTTATTTGTATGGTATGTGAGTTACTTCTCAGCAAAGCTGTTCTAGGAGGTGGGGGAAGGCTTTAGCGAAACCATTATCTGTGGTACGAATGTTCCTCTCTGTTAAGAACACACAGTTATAAGTCTTAGAGAAAGCTGCATTTCCCCCCTGTGGCTAATCCCCTAACTTTTTTCCAAGGTGAATACATTTTTCCAAGAATCGCCATGACTGACTTCTTTTCCTTCTATGAACTCAGAATCTGTCATTTTATCTCGGTGAATGTGACCCTCATTTTTACCTTTTGCAAAGCTTGATTGTTTGGTCCTCCGACGAGAGGAAAAACACTTACTTCCCACAGCTATCTCCTTCCGGGGGATTTACTCCATCCACCCACAGACATTTCTCGAGCAGCAAGCAGGGTCATGTCCTAGCCTTTTCGCTCCCAACCCCCGCCCCCCGCCAATACTCTGGGTAAAGGGTAATTCCTTGCACTTCCATGAGCTCCCATATCTTAGAAGCTCTGAATGCAGGACTTAGGCCGGTTCCCAATTTGTCTCACTGCCATTTGATTTCAAAATGAGATGATTTTAATGTTAAAAAGATGCACAGCCTATAGGTCTAATTTATGTCTACTATGGTGCAAAGGGGTTTAAGGCAGATTCCACGATGTCACGTGACAGGCGTTAAGGAATAGGCTTTCGTGGGGAAAATTTTGAATCGAGAAGCAGCAAAGAGAAGGCAAAAGCCCTCTGATCTCTCACCATCCCACGGAGAGCTGTGTGGGGACAGTGGGCTGCAGACCTGTAGGCTGGCCCTGACTCTTGTTGCCGATGTGGATCTTTCCCTGATGGGGGTGCAAGCAACCTTGCTAGACAGACCCCCGCACACTGCAGGTTGGTGTTCACTATGAGCGGTTTCTAGGAGTTGCCTGGGGAATCGGGCTGCCCGCCAGCTGGAGACTCCATCACCCCTCCTGTAGGGGAGAGCAAGCCATTGATCGGCTAAGCTCCACCATCGTCCTGTCTCCAGATCTGACATGAACGGTCATCCAGTGTGTATGGAGCCTTCTCTCCTTCAGTGTAATAGTTTTGAGACTCGCTCATGTTATCGTGTGAGTCAATAACCCGTTCCTTCTAATCAGTGCGTGGTTTCTAGTGCGTGAATGCACTTTGTGTGCACGTTTTCCCGTGGACGGACACCTGGGACGTTTTTGGTTTTCAGTTCCCACGAATACTGGCGTGAATGGTCATATGCAAGTGTTTAGGTGGGTACATATTTTCGCTTCCTTCTGGTAAATACATAGGAGTAAAATATCTGGGTCGTAAGCTAAGTTTATGCTTCACTCGATAAGCAGCTGCCAGATTTCCCACCCACGGAGCCTGGGAATTCCAGTTGCTCCACATTCTTGGCAACATGGGATGGTTTTAGCCCTTTGTAGTGCAGCCATCCCAGGGCTGCACCGCGGGTCCCCTGCAGCGGCCAAACCGCCAGGCCAGCGCAGAGCGTGGGCGCCAGGGATGTCCGCTTCTGACTTGGTGCAAAGCACCCTCATGCATGGTTCCTGCTGCTCCTTGGCCAGGGAGCACTGTCCCGGTGAGCACAAGGCCGCCAGCAGAATGACCTCCCCTCAGCCTCCAGACCCCAGGTGTGTGTTGTGGGTTGTTGCTGGGGATTGTGCACATAAATCGAGCTGTGCACTGGGGAACTTGCTGAGTTGCTGGAGGTCACAGTGTTCCAGTCCCCAGCCCGAGCCCAGGAGGGTACATGACTTCACACACTTGAGCAAGAATGGACCGTCATTGGGTGCCCACTTCCCTCCAGCTGATACACCTAAACGTTTGTCGTTCCTGCAGAGAAGATCGCCATTTCAAGTGCAGAGGGTGGGGGAGGGTAAAGAAGGTAAGCTGGAGTAAAGTCGATGACCTGCCGAGGTGACTGGAAAGGAGTGAGGGAGGGCCTGGCAGCCGTAGTGATGGGAAAACATCGGCTCCTGTGGCCCTGCAGGGAATCAGAGGGGGCGGCTCTGGACCCGGGGAGAGCCACACACCCAGAGAAGCCCCGTGCACTGGTGCGGGAACCAGAGGCAGCTGATGGCAAACAGCAGCCCAGCAGGGAAGAGGCGCGGGGAGCAAACCCCGCAGCCATCCTCTCCTGCTCTGATTTCCCGCCACCGCCAGGCCTGGCGATCTAGTGGTGCAGTTCAGAAAAGTGGGCTTTCTAGGAGAGGCCGGGGGCAGGGAAGGGCAGGCCATGTGTCTGCAGAGGTGGAGAGAGGGAAAAAAATCACAGCACTATCCCAGAGCTCATTGAATTCATAGGAGCTGTTGCTGGAATGTAGGAGGAAGAAATTAAAATGCGATTTGAAACAAAAGCTGCTGCTGTGCTTTAACATTGTTACCCCGTGAAATGCCTCGCCGACTCCAGACACAAATACAATTACTTCTTATATCGTCGCAGACTAATTTCTTAAGAACACCCCTGCCTTATTATCAAGACGTCTAGAACCTCCTTTCAACGGCCACCCACTCAGCACCTTGTCCAAGAAGGACAGGACTGACCGGGAAGCAAGGGAGGGTTCCGACCCCGCCCACAGGGGGCGCTGTGTGGCAGGTGCAGCCACGTGGCCTCTCTGTGGAGGGCGGGCTGTGCACGGTCCTGCAGCCACGTGGTGGATGGTGGCCCAGGTCTGAGACAGGCCTGCAGGAGGGCGAGGGTGCCTCGTGGATGCCAGTGTTCACACTCGCTCGCCTGGCTTCCCCATGTCCACTGCATTAGCCTCCTCGGCTCATAACAAAATATCACAGGCTGAGAGGCTCACCCTAGAGAAATGTGCTTTCTCCCAGTTCTGGAGGCTGGAAGTCCGAGATCAAGGCCCATCAGAGTGGTTAGTGGTGAGACCTCTCTTTCTGGATTGTGATGGCCACCTTCTGGCTCAGCCCCCACGTGGCCTCTCCCTGGGCATGCAGGGAGACAGAGAGAGCGCTCCAGTGTCTCTTCCTGTAAGGATGCCAGTCCTCTTGGAGTGGGGCCCCACCCTATGACCTTCCTCGACCTTACCCATCTCCCTGCAGGCCCTCTCTCCAAATACAGTCCCTCTGGGGGTTAGGGCTTTGGCCTACAAGTGGAGAGACACAATTCAGGCCATAACTTTCGTCATTATTCTCCAAAACACGTCACTGCAGACAGGGCACCACATGCTCCCCAACAAAGCCGTGGGGCCTCTGTGTGAGCAAGTCACCGACGCAGCCTCGCGTGTCGTTCTGATGAACCCCCACTTTGGATCACTCGCCACTCTCCCATGGTTTTCAAGAGCTCCCTCCATCCTAGCAGCAAAGGGGTTTCATGAGGGCCCCGTGTTCATGAGGGTCCTGCAGAAGTTTCTGTCAGCACACACACTAGATGCTTGCCAATCCTGCGTTTCAGAATGAGGAGATTCTCGCACGGTGAACTAGGTCATCCTCCAGGGGCCACAGGAGAGGCTGGCCTAGTTTGGAAGGTAATTTCAATGGCTTTCCACCCTGATCTCTGCCTCGCAGAGGGACCCAGAGAGAGGCGAAGCCATCTCAGAGAAGATGGCTTAGGAAACTATTTTGATACATTCAGAAAACCACCTGACCAGCTGTTTGAGGACAGAAAGTGAGCCGGTGCCCCTCGCCGCCCTGCACGCCATCCCTCCGCCGCCATCTCTAGGGGTAACAACAGGTGCACTTTGGAAGGGGAGGCTGTAATCCATCCCATGAGAAAAGAAGGAGCAAGGTGGAGGGTGGAGGCTGGTGTTTGGAAGGCAGGGATGGCAGGGAGGGCGGGTCCACTGGCCGGTGGATGCTCCTGTGGCAGGACACTGGGCCGCGTCTTTCTGGCAGCCATGTCCACCCTAGAGTGTGAGTGTGCCTGCAGTGTTCTGCCCCGCGAACCCCTCTCCTACGCCCAGACCAACAGCAAACATCTGGTGCATTCGCCATGTCTCGGCAGCGTTCTGGAGGAGGGGTGGACGCGCCACAGATGTGGACGTGACACAGATGTGGACAGATGTGGACAAGCGTGTGCAGCTCTCCATATAGTCCGCTCATCGGGGCCAGGAGGGGCCTTTGCCTGGCAGCCGGGACAGAGGCTCCCACCAGTTCGACTTTCAAGCCAGAGTTGGTGGCTGGAGCCCCCCAGTTGAGAACACCTGGGTTTCATCCATGTGGGCATTGCTGACCCGCGTTGGGAATGATCATTCGGTCCTTTTTAGAAACTCTGTCTTTTCCTCTCCGCAGCCTGGGCCGCTCTCTGCCCTCATCCTTGGAAGGAGAAGGGGGCAGACAGCGAAAAGAAAAGGTCATTTCCTGGGATCGACAAGAGGTCCTCTTAGTTCAAACAAGATTCCAAACCTAGAAAGTTTTACTTTTTTACCTTCATCTATTTTTCATGAATTTTTCCTGATTTACAGAAGGTTTTACGTGTCCGTGGTAAAGCACTCCCACGGGGAATAACCTAGTAATTAACACTCATCTGGCACTTGATTTGAGCTGGGCAAACGTTCATATATTAATTCACTTAATCTTTGCAACAACCGTACGGGGGAAGCACTAGTGTTACCCCCATTATAGAGACGAGCATGCTGAGGCACGGCGAGGTTGAGCCACTCGGTGCGGCGCCTCATGGTACGCAGAGGAGGCAGGATGAGAACCCAGCAGTCTGGTTATGGGACCCACACAAACCCACATGATACATTAATGAAATGATGTCAGGCTCTCCTGCACTTCGGTGCCCAGCACATCTGCCACCGTAATTAGTGTCGAGTTCAAGCTCCAGGGACATTCGAGACGTCTGCATGCTTACCCCCTCCTTGGGGACGCACACAGTGTAACACACCATACCTGGGGTCGTGCACCTGCTGTTGCCACTGAATTTGGAGATCCTACCAGCTTAGCATACAGAGAACCACCTGGTTCCTTTTCGACTGCTCCCCAGCATTCCGTGGCGTGGAATCATGTATCGTGATTTACTTAGTCTTATATTGATGGGTGTTTCAGGGGCTTCCCGTCTATTTCAACTATTTATCAAGAAGGGAGGACAGGTTCCAGTCCCTCTGCCCCAGGAGAGGGAGGAGAGCAGAGACCGGGACCACCACTGGCCTTCCTAGCAGGACAGCTGGTGCTCAGAGCCAGGCATGGCCCGGAGGGGCCCGGGTACCACCCAGCAGGAACAGAGAGCAGCCAGCGTGTGCTCCCATGCCCACCAAGTGAGAATTGGCCCTGAGTGCAGAGAAGCAAAGAGGAAGTTACAATGCAGGCATTTAGGACGTAACAACAAAGTAGGAGGGAGTTTGACCAGGTGAAGGAAGGAGAAAAGTCCTTCTCAGACTCTGCTGACGGCTCTTGCTCCCTGTTACAGATCTTGGCGTTGTTGGGGACTGTGACGAAAGTCACCAAAAGGGTCAGAAACTCAGGAAAAAAATGTGTCCTTTTCCAACAGGGTCAGATAAATATAAGGAGAACCTAAAAGTTGTATATGACTTCTAGCAAGCTCTGGGAAGCCATGCTTTCTGGAGGTTGAAAAGAAATAGTGGGATTGTGATCTTCTTACTCATTAATAGTCACATAAAAGGTTCCAGCATTACTGCTAACACGGGAAGGATCGGCTTTGAAATGAGATATTATATACTTGCCTTGCTTTGTTAACATAAAAGGAGTTGATTATAAATGTCCCCCAGCTCTGAGATAGTTCACTGAGATAAGTCCCTTATGATGCTAAATGTCTGTGGAAAGCTTAGCTCACCAGAAAGTTCTGGATCTTGATGTTTGGAAGCCTATTCTAAAAGTCCCAGGTGTTTGGTTAAATACTCCTGCTAAGACTTTTGTTTGGGCTTTGGGATTAGCGTAACCATTAGGAGTAAAGGTGATGTCTACAGCATGTTCAGAATAAACACGGACTCGATCAGAGGCGGGCCGGCTCTCCTCCTGGACTTCTGACCCAGAGCCAGACCAGGTCCCTGCTGCCACTGCTCCTGGAAACATGCCTCACGTGGCTGCAGGGACAGAAGCAGCATGTACGCAAGAGGGAGAGAGATGGTAAAGAAACTGACTGTATTCGTCATTGACCGAATCATGACGCACGGTCATGCAACATATGTTGATT
Source organism: Ailuropoda melanoleuca (assembly GCF_002007445.2). Lineage (NCBI taxonomy): Eukaryota > Metazoa > Chordata > Mammalia > Carnivora > Ursidae > Ailuropoda > Ailuropoda melanoleuca. The sequence goes on from NC_048229.1 coordinate 2,470,774, forward strand.
ACCTACAGAGTGTGGTCTGTGCAAAACCCACTGAGACGGAGTGTCTGTCCAAAGTCTTGGCTGCAGGCGACAGAGACATCATCACAGTGACTTAGTCCCACCCCCGAGAAAGGGAAGCATGGGGATTACTGGTTTGCATAACCGAGCACCCACAGGCAACAGCTGGGGTCCGGCTTGGTCGTCAGGACCTGGTCTCCGTCGGTTCGTCCTCCGCGACGTTGGCGTCTTTCTCGAGCAGGCTCTCCCTTCGTAGGGACAACGTGGCTCTCTGTGGCTCTAGGCTTTCTTGCTCACGCTCCAAAGCAAGGGGAGAAGAGAGCTCCTCTCCGCAGGACCCCAGCCAAAGCCCCAGTCTCATGCCTGTCACCAAAGCAATTCCCAAGCCGGGGATGTGACCATCCTGTGGTCCAGGCCCGAGTCCTGCCCAGCTGTGGAGCCAGGTCCAGCCCCGGCAGCCGTGAGACACAAGGTTGGGGAGGATGGCTTTCCCCCAGAGGAATCCGGGGCACTGATGGCAGCAGTGAACTCCTGCCGGTCAGAAGGAGACAGCAGACGGTGGTGTCAGCAAGATGGCAGAATGGACCTGCCTCAGGTGTATGCCCCTCAACCATGATTTGGCAGCATCCCCAGACAAATATGCTTCTGTGGGAGCAGTGAAATCTAGGTGGGAGGTTGTGCAAGACTGAGAAGAGCCATTTGAAGGCAGACCTACACCCAGACTCGCCACTATGGTCCCAGCGGTGACCTAGAAGGAGCACCCAGCTAAGGACTCGGCTGCAGCCCTGATCGGCTTTGGTTCTGTCCCCAGCATCCTCTGCCGAGGGACGCGGAGGAGTCTTGGCCACCCCAGGCTTTGGGTACTGGGCACGTGGACCTGGGTCCTGGCTGTGGACTCGGAAGTGGCCCTTCTCGACTGTGAGCTGCCAGCCCCTGGAGGCATGTCATCAAAATGATGGCCGCGCAGGAAGACCCACTGGCAACTGCCCATCGACGAGGCACCACTGAAACTCCACAGTGTGGAAGCCAGTCTGAGAAGGACAGCACGAGAGGGGTGGGCAGCTGCGCTGACCACAGGACCCTACCCCGGCCAGCACCGCACTGCGCTGGGCCTGTGGCCTCTCCGGTGGGACCGGGAGCCCGGGTGAACATCCAGCTGCAGCAGAATTGCAGGACACTCCCCGTGAGGCCCCCTGGGTCCCACCGCACAGGAGTCACCGGGGATCAGACAAGAGACAGGGCTCCCAGCCACTAGAAGCCAGATCGTGGTGGATGGAATCCGTCCTGCAGACAGCAGCACTCATGCAGAGATCCAGCTGGAGGCTGTGCCCCCGCCCCTGCTGCTGAGCCTGTGGCCCCGTCTGGTTGGACAGTCCAGTGACACTGCTGCCTGGTGAGGGTCCCCAGACACACGATGGTCTCTGGAATGAACACCTGCCTGCCCCTCTCCTGACCCAAGGTGCTCTGTGACCTGCAACATCTTTCCTCTCCAGCTCCACACTGCCCCCACGCACCTGTCCTGTTGCATTTCTCCAGCCCAACCGAATCGTATGTCCATAAACACATCCCGCCCCCCAGCTGGACCCCCACTCTCTAGCATATGATGTATAACCGTCTAGCAAGTGGGTTCACAGCTGTAGCACAAAAGCAATGAGGTTGTATATGTCATAAATTTTAAATGTAAGATTAATTATGATTATTAAGAAAACCACATTATGTTCTTAATAATCATTACAATTTTAAAGTATGTAGGCCTTGCGAAGACCAGATGGTCTGGGATTGTATTTTCAGCGAGCACTCAGTTATCAGGGTATCATTAATATCCGCTGACGTGTTTCTGTAGAATGCGCGTGTCTTCTTTGCATTTGCGAAGTCTGCGATGCGTATTGTTTCCGTTATGTCGGCTTGTATTCCGAATTCATACAAATAGATCGATGGCTCAACACAGGTACAGCAAGTGTAAGACATGGTGATGAAAATCAGAATATTTGTGTTACAGCTAGAATGTCGATGTTAACATACAGAGTGGCCAGATCTTGAGTGTAAATCCAAACGTACTGAGACAAGGGAATCTGGAGATAATGACGATCTGTTAACGACCAAGGAAAGGGTGAGGTGTAAGAATGCTAATGACTCCCTGAAAATTGGATTTTATTAAACTGACACGGGACGTTTCCAGCCCTTCAGAAGAAGAAGCTCTCTAATAAAACCTCTTACATCAGGATCAACAGGATGCTTTTATACCAAACCAGCATTCTAGTTAAACATAAAGAAAACAAAACTATAATCACCCTCAAAGATGCGTGGGCTCCTTGTAGCATAAAATGAGTACGAATTACAGCAGCTCTGAGAAGCTTGCAAAGTCAGGTGCAAATTGCATGCCCAGTAGGCTTGGGGAGTACGGGCACGCAGTGTTGGCGGGTTCCTTTATCGGCGGCGTGCGATATGCAAAAGCAATTACTTGTATCTGTATTCTCGCAATTATTTTACTTTGTAAGGAATCCTTGGCGTGCTGTTTCATACAAATAGCTTTCGGTATGTATGCTGTGTGCGAGGGAGGGAGAAATGGTCGATGACTTCATAGCCTGTTAATCATTTCGTGGTCAGCAGCGTGCTCCCTGATCTCCACTCCCTAAGGGCAGAGAAGTGTCAATGCCATCACACTGGGAATGTGTCCTTTCGGTGGGGTGTGTGGCCGGATGGACAGTAATTACCTGACTTTCGGGATGTAGTTGGCAGCAAGAAACCACACCAGATGTTCTGGGTCTGAGGCCATTTCAAACATTCGGGACTGTTGGAACCAATGGACTAGAGTCAGAAGAAAGAGCAAGAGGGAGGGAGAGAGAGAGATGAAAAGCAACCAAGTAGTTGAGAAAAATGGCTTAGGGGGCGCCTGGGGGGCTCAGTCAGTTAAGCGTCTGACTCTTGGTTTTGGCTCAGGTCATGATCTTGGGGTCCTGGGATCGAGCTCCGTGTTGGGCTCTGAGCTCAGTGGGGAGCCTCCTTGAGATTTTCTCTTTTCCTCTCCCTTTGCCCCCACCTCGTTCACTCTCACTCTCTCTCAAATAAATACATAAATCTTAAAAAAAAGAAAGAAAGAAAAATGGCTTAGGGCATCAGCCATCTGTCACGGAGTCAGATACAGACGTCACAGGGTACAACCACAGACAATACGATCCTTCCTGGTAATAAGTATCATTACCATTAAGTTTTTAAATGCTATGTTTCATTTATCCATTTGTGATTTTCACCCAGACGGCCATTAAATGATCTGAGGAGGCCAGATGGGGAGGAAGCAAAACCCATCAGTGGGCTCGGTCTCTTGTATGACCCTGCAAATGTCGTATCACAACGGGTGCTGAAGAGTCCGTATTTGTTGAATTCGTGAATAATGCAAAGCCCTCTCATCCTGGCTCGCTCATATACACTGCGACACTTGGGAAATGAAGGCATATTTCCCATGGTTTCTAAGCACGTGGAGACAGGCAGCACTCCAGCGCGAATGCCCCTTGGATGCTGGTCCCTGCCGACGTGATGCCCCTCGCCGCATCCCCAGAGCATTGCCAAGTGTGGGCTGTGGACCACCAGTAACCTGTCACGCTTGCTGCCAGTTGTCCAAGTAGAGGCATTAAAATGTTATGTGTCTTGAACTTTAAATAATGAGATTAGGGACGATTTCCAAAGCAAATTGTGACAATGAAGGACTAACCGGAAACTCCGTAAAGGATCGGAGTGGTCTTGCCTGGAGTGACATGTCATCTCCCACCTGTTAGTGTGGCCGGGGGCGCAAGGGGGGGGAGGTGTAGAATGCACTTCCTGTGCCACACGGTGGCCCTGGGCACCCAGGAGAAGGCGCAGGACCACCAGCCCCCCAAAGTCACTCCCGTAACCTGCAGCTGATGCTTCTGCCTTCATCCCTGATCCCCAACTCAGATGAGGAGCCCAGGATCTCCTCATCTTCCTATTGGGGTGGTCCCAATAGCTGAGCCTGGGGTTCTTCGAAAAGACACCTTCCTTCTGATTCCCGTGTCCCGAAAAGCATGTATTTACTTCTCGGGGAATATTTATTGTATTTCTTTCAAAGTATGAAAACGGCTCATAAGGTCAGCCTGTGAGAATGGTCACAAGAAGCAAGAAAAGCCAGATGTAGCAGTAATTAGTATGTACAGCCCCTCTTCCGTGTCTCACAGCAGAGCCTCGGGTGCTGTGACATTTCCCTGTGACCCGAGCGCCGGGATCCAGTCTTACAGGGGAGGCAGCAAAAGCTACGGTGCATTGATTTCCATTTGTTTAGGCAGAGACCTTGAGCTCACCGTGTTCGGACTCTGCATGCCCTGGGCAGCACCACATTTGGGTTCTGTGTGTGGTGAGCTCTTCCAGATACGCCGCACACATATCTCTGGCTTGCACCTGCCATGTGTCACCACGTCCTGGCTCCTGCTGGCCTCCAGGTGCCTGGCACAGGGCTGGATGCCCAGTAGGTGCGTTGAGCAAGGTGCAGTCATGATACCAGAAAGCAAAGTGAAGAGCTCCCTGCAGGGAACTTCATATGTGGGATTGGTGTTGTAGAGCTGAGGGAGCAAAGGGGAAATCATGAGACGCTCAGACAGCAGCCACAGCCGGCAGCAAGGACCGCCTCGAGGTCTGGCGGACGAGCAGAGGGGCTGCTGTCACCAGAGCCCAGGACACCCGGCTGGAGGTGCCCGGTGGGAGCTGAAAGGTGAAAGGAACCCAGCCCCCAGCAGAAACACTGTCCAGAGCACAGAGGGAAAGAGGTGACAAATCCCCTGGCACTGCCCTCCTCTACCCCACCTGCTCCCAGTGCCACCACGTGGCTGAACCCACCTGGAAGTTTGCAAAGGTCTGTGATATGGAGCAGAGGAAGGGAGTGAGTAGGAGGGAAACGTCAGATCCCCAGGAAGCAATTTCTGAACGACAGAAGAGCCAACGGGCCTGCGCTGGGATCGCTGACCATCCCTTGGACGCCCCAGAACCCCCTCTCTGGGAGACTTCTTGCATCTCCTGGTGAGAAAATGCGTGCTTGCAGGAGTGGTTGGAGATTTTTGAAATGGCTGTCAGCCCGGGCAAACTGCTCGTCATGACGATGCTTTCACACGGCAGCCCAGACCTATTTCTGGTCCAACCTGGTGATTTTCCAGTGCTTTCCGTGCCCCTGCCTTCCTGGCAGGAGGTCCTGAGCAGTGGTGAGATCACAAACCCAATTGCCCCTGGCCTCCCGACCCAATGCTGATTAAAAGGCAGATTGAAGGTGAGACGGGTCTGGGCTCTGCATCGTTAACCTGGCTGATGGCGTCATCAGGTTGGCAGCAATATGGAGAAACGCTGTCTTCTGACACCCCGTTCCCCAGCGTCGGGAGCCTGCGGGGCCTCAGGGAATGATCGCCAGCCCACGCGAGCTCCCAGTCCAGTGTGTTGGGTGAACTGATTTCAAAGCAAGTTGATTCAAAAGGTACGAAGACAAAGGAGGTCCAATGACCACGCTGCTGATAACACTGTATGGGAAAAATGAAATTTGCTGGGAGCAGAACTTGAATGTTCCTGCCCCCAAAAGGTAAACACGTGTGGTGATAGATGTGTTAATTAACGAGGTGGGGGATGCTTGCACACCGTACATGTTTATAAATCGCCAGCATGTGCGTTCAGATATCTTATAACTCTCAGCCTCCGCGAAGCTGAAATTTATAAAGGTTCGTGTTAAATGAATAACAATATTAATGGCACATGAATTTGGACCGGTGATGCAGAAACACTTCGCAGAGTGCCCAAGGCCCAGGAAACCAGGGCGGGGGAGGGCAGCGGACGTGAGTATGTCCTTCCCTTTAGCGGTTGCCAGCTGGGCGTGGCCAGCGGGTCCCAGGAAGGCGTCCGGGCAGCCACAGAGGTGGATGGGGTTCTTGGGAGCTTGAGAGCTGTGCCTGTTTGCCAAGCAGTGCAGGAATATTCCAGGATATCAGCCATCGTGGCCATGTTGGTGTTTAGCAGTTGTGTTGCACCCCGGATGTGGGCGTGTGTGACGGGGTTTGCCTGTGGGGTAGCAACGTGGGGCTGCTGGCGTTGGAGATGCCACGGGGTGGGTGCCCAGCCCCTCATAGCTCCCTGGCTCGTTCCCCTTCTCACTTGGTTCTGTTGCTTGGTGATCTGATCCACAAGAGGGACAGTCACGCCCCTTAGAAAGCCAGCGGCCGGAGGGTGTGCCTTTGGCTTCCTTCCTACGGCCTTAAGGACATGCCCTGACATGCAAACCTGCCTCAGTCACCTCGCTAAAGACCCCGAACTGCCACGTTGCTAACCCCCCCCACCCCCACCCCAGCATCGCTGTAGCAGGGGCACCTGGACGGGACTCACAGGTCATGAGTGTGGCCTTTTCCCTGACTTGGGATACGGGCTCTTGGAGACAATGGCAGCTGCTCAGTGGACAGTCTGCAGAGCTGAGAAATGAGGGAGCTCCCTGGACTCCCCGAGAAGAGTTGTGCCCGTGTCCTGGGCAGCTCTGGGACTCTGGTCGTGCGTGCTCTGTAAGGGACAGGAGCCAGCCTGCAGCCCCTCGGGACAGGGCAATGCAGCAGCCCTGGCGACCACCAGCCTGCGGACGGGGCCCTGAGGCTGGCGCTCCTGGGGGCGGGGGTGAGACCCCCACACGGTGTAAACCAGGGAGATCCCAGAAACCAGACCCTGCCCCGGGTCATCTCTATCGAAGGCTGCGGGCTGCCTGTCGTGTGGGCAGCGAGAGCAGAGATGCAGGGGAAGGAGCTTGGACACTACACAGAAGAAACAGAGACTTGTCCCAATGCTTAGCCCCTCCAGTGCTCAGTGCCTGGGGTCTCGCCGGCGTAGCCCAGTGACTAGGAGCCAGGCTCGGGCATCAGAGCCTCAGTTTCCTCTTCTGTAAAATGGGGACCTATCTCTTGGGATTTTCCTGAGCACTAAATGAAACGATGCACAAATAATAAATCGTAAGGTAAGGATAATAACTAAACATTTTATTGAAAATACTACTAATAAAACCAGTTTCTAACACTGTGCACAGTACATGGCACGCTTGAGTGCTCGGCGAGCATTCACCATGAATATTCCCGTTGACCCATCGCCGTGCTGTGTGTCCCACCCTGTAATCCTGGGCAGCCAGAGGAAGGCCTCCTTCCCGCCTAGCACCTTCTGGATGGAGGCTGTCCAGCCTCAAAGAGTGGCTGCCATAGATTCGCTCTTTAGTTTTACGCCTTCCCAGAGCCTTAGAGCCTTACGGGGAAAGTGGCCCATGAGAGAGTATGTGGTGTGCAGATGGAGTATTGAGGATAAGGAAACAAAAGCAAAAAAAAAATCTTTCTCCTGTCTTCCTCTCCAGGGTGAATTTAGAACCCAATGAAAAATGAGAGTCAGATAGCAGGGAGACAGAAATCAAAATACCAGCTTTATCATGTGTAAAGCTGATGGGAGCAAGGGTGTTCGATGTGTTGGTCAGGGTAGGCTGTGCTGTGTCTCGATGGAAAGTTAGCCCTGTTGTCCCGTCCACCTTCTTGCCTTTGCAACATTCAGTGTCCTTGTGGTTTCCAAGGACAACTCGGTGGGGGGGGGGACGTTGTGGTCCAGGAGGTTCCAAACCTAACACCTGTGACTTGCACTTATGACCTGTTGGCCAAACCTGGCCATTGGCCCCGATCTGACTTCAGAAGAGGTTGGGACATGCCCTTTATGCCCAAACAGAGCCCACTGGGCAGCTCTGTTCCTCCTGCTAACTTGCCAGTTGAGTAAGTCACTGGCCTCCTCTCCTGGGAGGGTGAAAAGGCACCCAGGAGAGACTGGCCGTGCTCCTCCCCATCCCTCCTCCCTCCAGGGAGACGCGAGGACGCGGAGCATGCTTTCCCTCTGAGCGGGCACACCTCCGACGGGCCCCTTTGCTGTCACCTAGAGTTGTGCACAATCATGACAGCTGTGCGGGCTCCGGTGAAGGGATCGCTCGAACGTGTTCCTTCACTTCCATGATGGAGCCCGTCAACACTTCTGGCGTTGGGAGCCCCGACCGTGTCAGCGCTTTTGCCCTGCAGCCTACTAACCCTGTCACCCAGCGAACGACGCTCACGCCTGTAAGCCTGAACATCTCGGTCTTTAAAAAGGGAACGAGCCCCCCCCCCCGCCTCCCAGGGTTGTGACGTGGAGGAAATGAGATTGTATGTAGCATGTGGGTGTGGTTCCGTCAATCTCATGGCACCACCGAGAGCGGGACCCATGTGTTCCACGCCCTGGGGAATTGCTCCGGGCTTGCGCTGTCATGTGGGCAGAATGGCGCTCCTCCCCGGGGGTCACGGCATCCTGCCTGCTGCTATCCGTATTTTATGCCTGTGGGAAAATGACATCAATAGCTCAGAAATTGCTCCGCTCTGCTCTGGGGCATACATTAGGGTTTTTTGTTTTTTTTTTTCAAAAAAATTTTTTTTTTTATTCGACAGAGATAGAGACAGCCAGGGAGAGAGGGAACACAAGCAGGGGGAGTGGGAGAGGAAGAAGCAGGCTCATAGCGGAAGAGCCTGATGTGGGGCTCGATCCCATAATGCCGGGATCACGCCCTGAGCCGAAGGCAGACGCCTAACCGCTGTGCCACCCAGGCACCCCCTACATTTGGTTTTTGACAAAAAGGGTGGGGCTACTCCCTGAGAGGAAAAAGGAATGAGCATCCAGGCTCATAGACTGGGGAAACCAGTAGCTAGCTGCCGGAGCAGTGGCCGTGGATCCCGTGTGAACTTGCTTCATTTTCTTCCTACCGGGTGCCGGACACCATTGCGGGCTTGACCCCTGCCGTGCACGCCCTGCCTCCCTGGTGCTCGATTCTTGGAGGGAATGAGGTGGAATTTAAAGGTGAAATCACGTCCTCACCCCCTTCCATGGCCCTTCTCTTTATCCTTTGCTTCATCTTCAAAGTCCAGCAAATCTAAAGGGACCCTAAAGCCTGGGAGATACTTACACGCTCTTTACAAGGACAGAAGCACAGACCCTCTGCTCTGTCCAAAAAGCCTGATTGGTTTTGTTTTTTCCTTACCTTAGTCCTGAGCCGTCACAGAAATCTGGGGTAAGCATCTCCCTGCTTTTGTTTCAGGGGCAGAAAGACTTGAGCCCCGTGGTTTTGGGGCAGCATTTCTCTGAATGATCCTTTTGAGTTAGTTGGGGAGACCTACAATGGAGAACACTTTCCTTCTGACGAGAGGGGAAGCAGCACACGATGTGGCCGCCCAGGCTGGGACCCGGTGCTTTGCAAGGCAGTTTGCAGAGCTGGAAACCCCCAGAGGAAGGAGAGCGGGGGCGTGAGAGGTGCCCCGTGTACATGAAGAGGACACCTTCTTTCACCTTGCCAACAGGGGGGAAGGGGAGGTGAACATTTCCCGCCGAACCAGGAGTACCAGTGTCTTACTGGTGCCGTAACGAATTACTACAAACGTAATGGCTTTAGAAATAGAAGTCTATTCTCTTACCTCTCTGGAGGGCACAGGTCCAGAAATGGGTTCTAGGGACTAAAAGTCCAGGTGTGGACAAGAACGTGTTCCTTCTAGAGGCCCTTCTAGAATCCCATTCTTGCCCTCCTGCAGCTTCTAGGAGCGCCCCATACTACTCGGCTCCTTCCTCCATCTTCAAAACCAGCAGCAGATCACCTTCCAATCTCTCTCACCCTGACCTCCTGCCCCCCTCTTAGGAGGACCCTCGTGATGGCCCTAGACCCGTGCAGGATATCCGGGGTGATCTGCCCACCTCCGGGTCCTAACCTAATCCCACCCACCAAGTCCCCTTTACCATGTAAGGCAATGTATTCTCAGGCTCCAGGATCAGGATGAGGTCAATGTTGGGGGGCCCTTAGTCTGTGCACCACACCAGGCAACAGATTTTATCTCATTGGAAAGCAAAAATTCCTGATCATTTTAGAACAAACTCTTCATAGCTGCCATGGATACAAAGCTGGAAAGGTGGGGTGCTTGCCCTCAATAAGCCACAAGTTTGGTAGTGAAAAAGTTAGGTAAACCAAGCAATTGCCAAACAATTTGTTTCTGTTATAGTAGCTTGGGGCTATAAGTAAGGGATGCCTAACTCTGTCTGGGAGAATGAAGGGCATCATGGCATCTGAGCAGGTGCTAACTGGAGAACGTGCACAGAGTGCTGGAAATGGGGGAGGGTATCATGATTTTGAAACCATCCACCAAAGTTGGTCCAGGCAAGAATCCTTCATTCATGCTAAACCTGTGGTCTTCAGACACTACCTGGATCAGGTGATCAAAATTAATGTCACTAATGAGGGGCAGATGGATCTCTAGTGCCCGTGATATGACACGCTGAGCAGGATACAATATTCCCTCTGATGATATCCCAGCTGGGGAGGCGTAGAGCTGTCTAATCACAAGGAAGCTATGAGTCTGACCCCAGCGGGGAACATCCTATTAAAAAATTGGCAATATTCTTCAAAAATGTCAATATTTTGAAATAGAACAAAAGGTCAAGGAAATGTTCCAAATTAAAGAGAAACATGATATGTAATGCAACACCCAATCCAGGACAGAATCTCATACTGGAAGGGAGAAAATCTATAAAAATGTTCTTGGGTCAATTGACAAAATTGGAATACGGACAAAAGATTAAATCAATTTAAATTAAAAGTTTCCTGAACTTGGTAACTGTACTGAGGTTATGTAAGAGAGTATCCTTATTCTTGAGAAGTACATGCTGGAGTGTCCAAGGGTAAATGGCCACGGTGCATGTAATTTACTCTCAAATTGTTCAGAAAGGAAAGATAGACAGATAGACAAGTAGATAGATACAAACATAGATAAGAGACAGATACATAGATAATAGATACATACATACATAGATGATATATGGATGGATAGACAGGTAGATAATGCATAGGTAATAGATGGATAGATAGTTGCATACATAGATGATACATAGATAACATACATATATGATAGGTGGATGGATGGACGGACAGACAGGTAGATACATATATAGATGATAGAACAAATAAGGGCAAATGAGCATAATGTTAACAGTAGATAAATATGGGTCAAGAGCTTACAGGCGTTCTCTGTATTATTCTGGCAACTTTTCAATAAGTTTGGAGTTATTTCCAAATAAAAAGTAATTTTCAGTCAACAAAACGATGACTTCAGAAGCCAAACTGCCTGGGTTTGAGTCTTGCCAGCGCCCTCTTGTTAGTTCTGTGATTTCGTAATTCCTTTGGGCCTCGGTTTCCCCATCTGTAAAGTAAGGACACTGTGGGCACCTCCCCTGCAGGGCTGTTTGCCACTCAGGTGGGCTCACTCACATGAATCCCTTGGCGGAACGCCGTATGTTCAGCAAGCCCTGGTCACTACCACCTGTGGCTGTCATCCCCAGGACAGGCAGTGTGGGGCTGAGGTTTGGGGATGTGTAGGTTTGCCGCAGAAGAGAGCCACAGGGAACGTGGGCAAAGATCTGAGATGGGGCGTGTGGAGGGCCATATTGCTGAAGACTACAGTGTGAGGGGGCGTGGCCTAAGTCCAAGCAGGACAGGTGAGCTGGGGCCGGTTGTGAAGTGCTGTTCACCCATGCAAGGGAGTTTCTGTGACTTGTTGTCCTGCAGTGTGGACAGTGTTCAGGGAATTTATGAACATTCAAAGAGCAGAGCAATGTCATAACATCTGTAATTTTCAAAGACCTCTCTGGTGGCTGTGGTAAGAAATGGACCTAACAGATGTAAACCCCATGTGGGGAACCCACTAGGGAAGCCTAGTGACCATCCAGGAAACAGATAATGAACGTTGGAACTAGGACAATTGCCAAGAGGCTAGTTAGGAAGGAAGGATTTGTAGGATATCTAGCAGAACCCACGGAATCCACCTAGTCCCGGTGAGGAGGAAGCTTCAGGAACGACTTCCCAGGCTTCTGGCTTGGAAGATGGCCGGAGGAGCTGGGATTTGGCAAAGGACCAAAACACATTGAAAAGGTTTGGAAACCAATGAGTTTGGGGTGTCTTTAGGACATCCGATGGAAATGTCCAGTAGGCTGTTGGCTGCAAATCCAGAGCCCCGTTTCGGAGATAGAGATTCAGGTTCTCTCTTTCCACGTGGTGACGTATGACATCACCCGGCCAAGAGCACCGAGTGGCTCAGTATCCATGGTTGGTTCTTCCAGTCTGACGAAAGCTGGGGCCCGCTCCCAGAAAATGCACGTGCCCACTTGCACAGAGAAGTCTTACATAAATGTAAAGTGCTAACCCTTGAAGCTCAGCCCTGCTGCCCTCCCTCCCTGCCCCCCACCCAGGTTAAAAATACATTCTCTAGTCCAGGTGCTTTCACGAATAACAAGGCATTGGTGAGTTGTGAAATTAATTTAGTGGATTATTAACTAGAAGTACAGAAGGAAAAAAGAGGGAACAAGAGAAAAAATGGAATGAAGTGAGAAAGAAGTAGAAAGTATTATCATGCATCGCATGCAGGAAAAGTAAGTCTGTGTTCTGTAGCTTTTGGTTATGTGTGTTTATATATACATATACTGTGTTTCAGCCGATAACTGTGTAAGATAAAAAAGATATGTCAATAACTTGTGTAAGTACTTTGATACACACACACACACACACACGTTCTGCCTTACATTACTGCTAGTGGAGTGTGTACCAGTTACCTATTACTGCATGAACAACCAGGCCAGAGCAGCTTAAAACAACCACGGATATATATGCCGGGCTCTGCAGTTTGGGCTGCTCTCAGCTGCCATCGCACACGTGGCCGCCACCGTCTGGATGGTCCCGTAGGGCTGGACGGTCCCAGATGCCTCACACACAGGTCTGGCGGTCAGCCGGGGCCTTGGTTCTCCTGCACGAGGCTTCTCCCTCGGCTGGATGGGGCTTCCAGTGGCTTCCAAGCCTGTGTCATGCTCGCTGATGTCCCATCGGCCAGAGCGAGTTGGAACAACATCATTTTGACGTAAAGCCCACAGTCAATGTGGGAAGGGACTGCACAAGGCTCTGATGTTGGAGACATGATGGATTAGGGGCCATTCGCTTAACCTCCGTCACAGAGGGATAAGCACATGATTCCCATCTTCCATGTTCTGCCTGTTCCTGAGTTTTGAGGCTTGCCCTGCACCCTGGCTCACCCGTGCTGCCCCTCCCCTTCTCCTTTTCTTTCCACTTTTCTTCATTAGCTGAGAAGCTGCAGGGAAACCTCTATTAGGCGTGGGGGAGGATACCCAGAAAGGCACGAAGATAGTATCTTGGCTCTCAGGCCACTGGTCAACCACGGGAGTACATAAGGGTCCAGCAGAGAAGTGTTAGATAATAAATCAAGGCAGTTGCCCAGCTGTCACAAGACAGCCCCAATTAACTGTGCCATGAATGGTGCAGGCAGCCTCCCCTGGGAGTTCAAAGTGGGCCCCTCAGTGGGTCCCCTGCTCGCTTCTGTTTTGAGGGGCGTCATTTGAGTTCTCTAACTGGACTGACCTTCAGGAGAAGAGGAAGAACAGTGTCAAAGCAGAGGGATTCAATAAAAAGGCTTTTCATCTGCATGTTTGCTGTGCTGCCAGGAGCTCAGAACTCAAAACTGCGATGTCTCTCCTTTTTTCTGCAGTTTATATACGTATATGGTGGATGATTCTCCCTAGCAATCCCCCTCAGGTTCAGCTTCCTTGGGGAAACAACCCCATTTGTTCTCGTGGCTTGAATGGGGCCACCCTGACCCTCTCTGGCTCGAGAATTGCCGGACAGGACTTAACATTTGGATCACGATTGGGAGAGGACTGGACATGGGACCCGACCCTGTCCGATCACACTTGGTCTTGGAAATGAGTGGGTGCTCTCAGAAAAGTGCCTGGAGCCACCAGCAGGCATTTTATGCCAAAACGGACACACTTCCCGGACAGTCTTTGTGATCAGGGAAGCCCAGGAGAGCCACGGACAGAGCCCGTTTCCCCATGGCGCCTTTGCTGTTAGAAAGCAGCACAGGACCTGTATTGCGTCTTCTGTTCAGTTTCTCCGTCTTTAAACAATGAACATTTCTCTAAGCGGTCAGAGGCTACTCCGACTAGGAATAAGCTCAAAATTTTGAATTTAACAAATGTAACGTGTTAGGTTCAATTAGATTTAAATATTGATTATACACATAAACATTTCTCCAAACACCGTTGGAATCAGAGCCTCATCTATCAGACTTTCATAAATGTTCTTGACAAGACATGCAGTGAGCAAGGCATAGAAGCCGATCCACGGGCTCCCTGGCCTGTAAATCAGAGCTAACACCATGGCTACCTTACCTGTAGCTCACCGTACTGTTTCTTTGGAGAGGGCGTGACGTTACTCATCGATGCAGACAGTCGGGGGTGCTGTCAGCTGAGGCTGAAGATGGAGAGCAGGTGACAGTCGTGTATTGAGGATGGGGGCCAGGGAATTTGGGCGCTCCTTCCAAGGGGGTCCACAAGTGTGTGACTGACTAGCTTCACATGAACTTTTCATTTACAGTTACGTTTTGTCCACTTACGAGAAAATGTCCAGTTTATTGCTTCTGGCTAATCATTATTTTAAACGACCTTGTCTTTTCCAGGAAAAGTGTCCTTGTTTTGAGGGTCTGTAGAGCACAGCCCAGTGTAAGTATTTTTTTCAACCGCTGTTCTAGGTAATGCCGGATTGTTTCATTCAGGTCTAAAGATAGGTGTCAATTGAATTCACCAAGCCACCGCATCTTTGTCCTGCTAACATCCCTCCGGGAGCCCTTCCTTCATCACTCGACCCAAAGAACTGCTCACCCTCCTGCACCATTTTAATTTCTCCGTCGTATATACGGGCACCAAAAACACTCCTGTTCGTGGATTTCTTTCACGTTGTATACCTGCTGCCCGCCTCCCCTTTTAATTGTCATCCCCCAAAGAACAAAGACTCTAATTCACAAGTGTGTTTCCAGGTTCTGGAAGGGGGCTTGACGTAAAAAGTGTTTGAGAAACATTTGTTGGATGAACGAGGGATTTCCCATCTAACCACGTTGGCCGTGGAACCTGGGACGGATCATAAACCCAAGGGCATCACCTTTCCTGTGGCTGTTGGAATAAATTCCAGCATCGCCGGTGACCGACCCGTTTAAGCAAGGTTATTTCCCCTTCTCTACTTTTATGTGTTTCAAACTAAGATTTGCGAGGTCATCCGTGTGGTGTGCTGTGCTGAAAATCAAGTCAAAATTCAGAGTTTGTGATATTATTCATAAAAGCCCAAACCTGGAAGCAGCCCAGATGTCCAATAAATGGTGAATGGACAAACCAGTTATGGCATGTGCGTACAGGGGAGTGCTCCTGAGCCATCAGGGTGAGCGAGCCGTCGGTACGTTCAGTAATATGAATGCATCCTCAAAGCATTGTGCCACCCGAAAGAAGCAAGCATAGAAGATTATATAAGATCCCAATTTTATGACATTCCAGAAAAAAATTATAATGACAGAAAGCAAATGAGTCATTGCCCGTGGTCCGTGGTGGGGAAAGGGAGTCCAATACAAAGATACGTGAGTGCCTTTAGGGTGAGAGGCTGTCCCATGTCTCGGTGTGGTGGTGGTCACTGATCGTATACAAACAGCAAACTTCATGGAAGTGTATGCCTCCTGTCAATAGTACGATAATCAGCAAAAAAGGGGAAGTTCACAGCAAGCTTGAAAATGCAAGTTTCTCTACTGACTTTAAAATGTATTACTGAAACAGGTGCATAAAGCCAGCAGAGTCACCCGCTGATTATCTGGCCTGGCAACAGTTCCACAGCAGAGACAAGATTGGGAGTGTTTTTATTTGTTAAGTACCAGTGGCAAGTGCAATCGGTCGGGTAAATAGGCTTCCTTTACCTCCTGCTGCCCTTAGCACTTTGGGTGTTCCCTGTGGCCACAGGTGGTATTCAAAGGATTGCACTGGTGGGACTGGTCTGTGGCTGGTGTCTGATTAGACGGCCATTATCACAATGCCGTGTTGGTGGCTGAATATTCTCAAAATTGGCATTGTATATGATAGCACCTGAAAACCATTCATAGCCCCCAGCACGCGCACACGCACACACATACCTTTTTTCGGAGCCGGAAACTCAACTGGAAAGAGAAAAAAATTTGAGACACAGACAACCCATCATTTGCTCCAGGCAACATTGCATTTCCTTCTGCAGGACCTTGGAGAATTGATTTTTCCCCCCTCTCTATTTTCCTAACTGAACTGGGACTTGTCCTTCTTCCTCCCAGGCTTTAAATAATATTGCAAAAAAAAAACAAAAAAAACCAAGTTTGCACCCGGGGAGGATTTCAGTATGCTCTTACTAAAATAGCTTGTCAGGGCTGCTGCCTCCAGCCCTGGGTGTCAGCGTGCCAAGGCTGAGTCCGGAGGCAGCCGTTTGTCATCGGAACGAAGGCGGAGTCACTGGTATGGGGCTACCATCAGAGACCCAGCAGAGGCTGGAAAAATGGGCTTCCTTGTCACAATATTTCATGCTTTGCAGCCTCTGTGTTGAAGAATGATGGCAATGTGAGAAGATACTATTTGTCAACTTGTTTTTGCTGTCCCTTTTTATTGCCAGTTCAAAGATCAAAAAAGTTGCAGGCTGCTTTCTTGCAATATCCCCTTTGTCTTCTATCCCTCAAGTAAACAAATGTCATGAAGTTAGCTTTTTGTTCTGAGTCAGAGGTTGCAAATTGGAGGTCCTTGGGTCCTACACACATTGTGTTTGGCCTGAAAGTTTTCGAATCCTGGCCAAGATTGCAAAATCTGGAATCGTGACATTAAAATTTGTATTGAAAAATAGGATTTATAGCTGCCCCTAGAAAATGGAATATCTGGCAGCACTGACCCCCTGTTTCACAAGAAAACAGTGGGGTGACCTGACAGTTGCTTAACTGGGGGGGGAAAGGGGAGTTCTCTAGGACACATGTAACTCATTTATTTATGTTTGTGGCTCTCCACGGCCAGTTGAGTCTGTGACCCCCACATGAAACCAAAAATTTTGGAAAACAGTTTAGAATGTATCGACCTTTACACAGAAGGAAGCTGTATTTGTGCTTGGGGGTCAATTAGGATCACACATGGCTGAAAATCACAGGTATCTGACAAGGGCAAAGTGAGCGTAAACACAGACGGTGTCCTATTCGTGACGCGCAACAAGGACCCAGAGACGTAGCGTCTCAGCATCATCACTGCGGAGCCATTTGTAGAATATTCTTTAAAATTCAAGTATAGCTGACACATAAGGTTATGTTAGTTTGTACCTCTAAATGCTTCCTTCTGTCTTCCTCCCCTCTGGTAACTCTAGTTTGTCCTCTGTATTTATGAGTCTTTTTCGTTTTTCTTATTGTTGCTGTTTGTTTGTGTCTTTGATCATTTGGGTTGTTTTTGTTTTTGTTTTTTTTAGATTCCACGTATATATATTTGTCTTTCTTTGTCTGACTTATTTCACTTAACGTATACCTTCTAGATCCAACCATGTTGTTGTGAATGACAAGATTTCATTCCAGTGCGTGTACACGTATGTATGAGTGTATATATACACACCACACCTCCTTTATCCATTCATCTCTTGACGGCTACTTGGGCTGTTTCCATATCCTGGCTCCTGTAAATAATGCCTCCGTAAACATAGGGGTGCATTTCTTTTTTTGAATTCGTGTTTCTGTTTTCTTCAGGTAAATACTCAGATGTAGAATGACTTTCTTGCTCATGTCTGTTGACTTATGGTTGCAAAATGGCTGTCACAGCTCCAGCCACAAGTCTACATTCCAAGCAGGAACAACAATGAAACAAGAAGGGGCATAGACTATATCAGGAAGTCAAAACATTTCCAGAACCCATAAGCTTATTTCCCATTGTCCCCAAGGTATCACGTAGCCACTTGGAAAGGTAGACACATTGCAGCATTGAACACTGGGTGGACAGAGGGGAATGTCACATTCAAGGGGGGTGAATATAATATGGGGCATGCCATCACTGAGACTTAGATTCAAGTTCTAACTTAACCATTTACTTCCAGTGTGACCTTGGACGTGTTACAGAGTCCCTGACCCTCGGTTTCTCATTTGGTAAATAGGGGTAATATTAGCACCTATCACATAAGATTTCCATAGGAGTTAGTGAGTCAGTGACTATGAAGTAATTCACACAGTACCTGCCACGTGGTTGGCAATCATAAAAGATGTTGCTGATGGTGATGAGGGTAATGGTGATGACAGTGATGATGGTGATGATGGTGGGGATGATGGGGATGGGGATGGTGATGGTGGTGGTGGGGATGATGGTGGGGATGATGATGGTGGGGATGATGGTTGTGATGATGGTGATGGTGGTAATGGTGAGGATGATGGTAACAATGGATTTTCATGTAGAATTTATAAATTGGAGCTATAGGCTTTTCAAATAGAGTTTCAAAGTAGTACTAATGTACCCCTGATATAAGGTGCTTCCCCAAAATGAACAACTTCTGCGTAATCGTGAGAAGACACCAGGCATCTCCGCATCAAGGGACTGTCTACTGAGTAATTGAATAGCACTCCCAAAACTCTCGAGCTCATGAGAGACAAGAAAAGGCTGAGGAACTGCCCTTGATTTGTAATGTCTCTGCCTTGGCTGGTCTTTCCTATCTGTTCACATGACTTCCCCCACATCCAACAGGCTTTTCCCATGGCCATGGGAGCACGGCCCTGAGAATTCCATTTAATTCTTCCACATGTCCCCATGACCAGAGAGGATGAAAGAACGCCCCTTCACAAACTTTAATTTGAAACAAAATATCAGGGCAGGACTCTGGCCCAGCTTTGGTATGGGACACAGCCTTGGGCCAATCACTGTGGCCAGGAGCTGTGATTGGCTCTGCCTGTGACCTACCCCATGTGTAGTGGGAGGATGAGGTCTGTCCCAAAAGAAGCAGGATGACCAAAGACAAGGCCATGAGAAGAGTCATTTAATCTTTGCTCAAGGGGGCAGCATCGCCCCCTAACAAGGTTAATGCTGGGCCTCAAACCCAGGCTCTCTGTCACCAGACATCAAGCTGTTAGCCACAAACGCATCTGTCTGACCAGCTGAGCCCCATAGTCTCCCCCGGTCCCTGGGAAGAGGCTTTGCCAAGTCTGCCTGTGTCCAACATGGAGGAGTCAGTTTCTGAAGGTGACTGCCCAGGCTCAAAACTGGGCCCCACTAATTCCTTACTGAGGAACATGGTACAGGTTCTCCCCCTGGCGTTTCTGCTTTCTAACTATTAAGCGGGAATAATATGAATTATCTCATACATCCGTCAGGTGGCCTCTATTAGATAGTGTACACAAGGTCCTTAGAACAATGTCTGGCAAACAGTAAGGGCTCTAAATTCATTTCCAACCCCTGTCCAAGTCAGGGAAAAGAATTTACCTTGAGCTGAAGACATGGACATAGGAGGAGAGGAGCAAGCCCTGAGTCACAATGGGGTAGAGGGAGGGAGAAGAGAGAAGCAGGTAAGAAAGAGAGAAACAGGTGGGGGAGAGAAGTGGGGGGGGAGGAGAGAAGCAGGTGGGGGAGAAAAGCGGGGGGAGGGAGAGGTCTCAGCTGAACACCGCATGAGATCTAAAGTTGTGGCAGCCGCAGGCTGTCAGCCAGCCTCACACCTGGCAGCCAGCACTCTTCTTTGGAAGGGAACCTGGTCTGAGTGTCCTCAGCCGCTGCCATCGAGACCGCTAATCTCGAAGCAGTCCTGCGCCACTTAAATGCGCAGTGATCTGCGGTGCGCCCGCCTTCTCCAGGAGTGCGCCAGACAAATCTCCCCTTTGTCTCTTTATTACAGGTCTCTGCAAACAGAAACTGTTGCTCTTAATTTACCAGTGAGACAGTTACCCATCATTTAAGTTTTTAAAAATTCTACTAGTTATAAGGACTGCATTGCTATTTCCTCAAGGCAGAGTCCTTTTCCTAAATTTAGGAACTTATTGTGTATATAGGGACTTTCTCCTTAATTTAGGAACTCTCTCTCTCTCTCTATCTCTATCTATATATAAAAAATATGTTATATATGTAACATATAGCATATATATGATATAGGATATCTTATATATGTTTTATACCTTATATAACATATCTTATATATAACATCTTATATATAAGATATATATAAGATCTATTTTATTATTATAACTATGTTGTGTATAATTGCATTATCAGTAATAGTATATAATTATATGTATTATATATCTCACAATATATAGTTATATATTGTATGTGTATGCACAGCTATATAGGTTCATTTTTCCAGCTATTTTACAGATCCCTGCCAAACATATTTTTTTCCATTATTTTTCTTAAAGAAACCAGCCTTAAGAAAGATCACACCAGGGGGCGCCTGGGTGGCACAGCGGTTAAGCATCTGCCTTCGGCTCAGGGCGTGATCCCGGCGTTATGGGATCGAGCCCCATCAGGCTCCTCTGCTATGAGCCTGCTTCTTCCTCTCCCACTCCCCCTGCTTGTGTTCCCTCTCTCGCTGGCTGTCTCTATCTCTGTCGCATAAATAAATAAAATCTTTAAAAAAAAAAAAAAAGAAAGATCACACCAGCTTCTTTTTTTCTTAAAAAATGCTCTTAACATCACTTATTGCAAATAAACACGACAGTGAAAGTGTAAGATAAAACTTGGAGCCCAATTCTTTTGTAAACAGAGGATAATTGCTTTGTGCCGTGAATGCTGCAGTCTCTCTTTCAGCAATTTGGGATGGCTGAATTTGCGACCGTTCGAGCGAAGCCTAGCTGAACGTATTTGCCCTCCTGCGGAAGTTTGGGAGTACTGAGAAAATATTTGCATTTAATTTTGGTAATTTCACATAAGTTTCCAAGAGCGAAGATTGCGTGCACTGGGGGAGAACCGGATGGCGAGAGTGTGTTCCAGGCGCGGCGGTCGCTGAGCTCAGGGAAGTGCGCCTGAGAGGCTGTAAGCATAACGCTGTGGGCATCGCTTGGCCATCTCTTTTTCATGGTTTTGGGGGTTTTTTGGATGTGATAAAGTTTTAGTTTTCTGAAGGCACAGCTGGTGGGATTTGTTCCCCCCCCAGCCCGGGGGGCCCCCCCCCCCCCGGTGCTTCTGGTGTGTGTTACCTGAGCTCCGTGCTCCAAGCCAGTCCAACCAGCCCGGTGCTCGGGGGCCCCACACAGCCTCAGTCCCCTGGAGACAGCAGCTGGGGCACGACCTCGTCGCGGGAAACTTCGTAAGGCTTTGTCCTGTGCCGCTTTGACCATGGAACGTGTCCCACACTCTGCCTCTGGCCCCCTGCTCTCTTGGCCTTGCCCCCACCCCAGATTGGGTCACGGGGTCTTTGTCTTTCTTGGCCAACTTTCTGGCATCTTTTTTCTTCTCCTCGTCCTCAGGTGGCCTCACGAAGCTCAGGGAGCAGCCACCAGCACGACGGCCTCGCTGGGATGTCCTTTCATGGGTTTTTTCCACATTGTACGAAACCTATTTTGAACACGCCTGGTTCTGATGCCCTGTAGCGACGTGCGTTTTTCTAGGGGAATTTCTTGTAGGCGGGTGCTTTGACCCCAGATCAGGAAAATGCACTGGAGTGTGCAGCTCCCATGAGCGTCTATTGTGTGCCATAGTTCACGGACTTGAACACTTGCTGGTTCTGGAAAGCCTGGCACCGCCCCCTCTGGGAGGCCTTCTTGACCACTGTCCAGAAGAGCAGCCTTTCCCTCTCCGTCCCTTACTCTGCTTTCCTGTCCTTCCGTGTGCCTTGCTCCCAGACCCACACTCTCAGTCTGCTTGCTTCTTTGATCCTTGTCCGTAGGCTTCTCTAGAATGTAAGTTCCACGAGGACAGGATTTTCTGTTTTCGCAGCTGTATCCTACGTGTCTAGAAAGTGCTTGGAGCAGGCAGGCTTGGCTCCCCTGAGGCAGAGCCGAGGTGCAGATTAGCAGGCAGGATATCCCGCAGGGATCCGCACCTGCAGAAGGGAAGGGACAGAGGCAGGATGGGGCAAAGGGAGACGCTGAGTGCTGTGAAGCCCCTGGGAGGGCTCAGCAGACTCCGAGGGGGCTCTGGGGCTGGTTGGCTCTTCCAAGCTGCCCTGAGTTGAGCAAGGAGGCTTGACCTCTGTACTCACATCACAGTAACCACCACAGTGCTCAAAAAAATTGTTCAGAAAGTGTGTCTTTCTGGTTCCACCCCCCCCAAATGCAGTGCTTTGATTTTTGAGTTTGCATGCAGGTACATCTTTTTGGAAAGCAATCCCAAGAAGCAGGCTTAGGAGACTAGGAGGAGCAAAACAGGGAAGGAGGGAAGGATCCATTCGTCCATGAGCTGTGGGCAGTGGGCTCAGGGCTGCTCAGGGCCCTTGGAGGAGGTCTGTGGAGCACTCCTGGGGAGGGGAGTATTGCCCACAGCCTCCGTTCCCCACAGCTCGAGGGTGCCAGCTCCTTGCACCTCCAAGTGTGCACATGAGTGCGTAGGGCCGAGCAGAAGGGCGACCAACTGTCCCGGTTTGCCCATGGTTACCCCAGATGCAGTGCTGAAGGTCCCACGTCCCGGGGAGCTCTGCAGTCTTGGCAACCCAGGGCAGGTGGTCACCCTCCTAGCAGCTTCTCCCAGGTGCCCACAGAGTAGCCTCAGGGCAGGGAGCTGGGGGAGGTGCTGGCGGGCTACACCTGCCCGCAGCTGATGGCACCAGGCGCCCCTTTGTTTAAAGGGTGGGAGAGGACGCAGACCCAGGGCACGGGAGGCGTCAGCACAAACTGTCAGCAGCTTTGACCACCCCCTGGGTCAGCCAGGCGTCTGAACTCGAAACTTCAGGGCACCAAGTATGCAAAACTCCATTTCGCTGTGGTTGAATTAGTGGCTTCTTTCTTGGCTGGAGGTAGTGTTCATGTGGCCTTCTGCTTTCAACCTGCCCCCAAATCAAGGGTAAAATAGAAGTGTTTTCAAAAACCCCGATAATTAGCAAATGCCCAGAGAGTGGGTTTTTTATATGCCTTTAAATGGCAGATTTTCTTGTGCATTTGGCTTATCTCCTTTCATGTGTATACGAGTAAAGACTGAGATTTGGCTCTTGGGAAAGCTTCTGGACCCGCCAGAAGCTACCGGCACCTGCCAAGTCCCCCCCACGTGATGACTGTGAGTGTCCGCCACCAGGATGCAACGAGCCTTTGCTGCCCTGCCCTCGTTTGGATTTGGGGGCAGAGAGACATTTGGCACAGGGAGGCACGGAACTTCTGTTTGTACCGCGTTCTGCAATGGGCGCTAGTCTTGCGCTGAAAGATCCTAAGTGAGGGGAAAGAGTGCTCTTCGGATGTGAGTGATTGGAAATACCAGAAATTTAATCAAGGAAATGTGTGCTTGTGCATTTAGCACGAGTCCGATAGGAAGGCCTTGAAGCAGACGCATTCATCTGTTTTATGAATCTGTCTCTCCCAGCCTGCGGGACTGATGGGCAGGTCCACTGGTCCTTGGCACCAAATGCTTTCCCTCTAAATGTTTCCCTGAAGCAGTCGATCTGGTCTGGATGGCATGCTTGTCCCTTAGATGGCGTCCCCTGAATACAGAGCATCACACGCCCAAAATCACTGCGGTTGTGCTAGCCTCCTCGTGACGCATCTTGGCGTTCCAGTGACAGGTCTGTTAGCACTAATGACATATCCTTCCATGTAGAACTTGGCCCTCGTTTGTAATTGCCTGATGCTAATAATGAAGAGAAAAGCTCTTTGTTAATTTGAAATTTTAGTGCCACTAAGATAGATAAAAACCCTCCACTCTGGCTCATTTTATCAGACTCCTGAAAAATGTATTAAAGCAGAAGCCTGTGTTAATTCAAGGCGTGCTAATTCAATACCGAATACGCATTCCTGCCAAATGCATACGTATTGTAACGTGATTATTCCCATACTGTTCACCCACCACGCCAACGGGGCTGGCATATTTTGCTCTTTAATGAGCCAAATCCCTTAGACACTGATGGGGTGCTTACAGCCTCAAGTGGGTTAGTGTGCACGAGATGTTATCTGCGCTAATTAAAGTAAGATAGAAGGAACCCACTGTAGCCTCTCACACTGCTGTTTATAACGTCTGTCCCTCCTGCGTGCGCTCCGAGCTCTGGGAGCTCTGCTGGTGAGAGGTCTAGGAGCCAGAACCCACGAACTTGACCTTGATGGGAAAGGAGAAAGTGAAGGCAACAGAGGGAAAGCCATGTCTCCAAGGTCGCAGAACCACTCCAAGATCGCTCCAGGCTCGGGAAGGCCACTGCAATAGGCGCCACGCTCTAGACACGAATATGGATAGAGAGATAGAAACCTGGGAGAGAAATCTGTGCATTGAAACACCCTGTATGTCTTGCCTGGGCTAATTTTAAAGCACTTCTTATGACACACTGAGCAAAAAGTAAAGGGACAGGTATCGGGAAAACTTACAGGCAGGGAAGCAGGAAGACACGCAATGCCCCATGCTCCCTTTTTCCCACGGAGAGGCAGGCGCATGTGGGTTGGCTCGGGCAGGCACTCCAGGGCATGTCCTCCAGGAGACGGGGGCCCTGTACACAGAGTGAATTAGCAGGGACGTCATGGGGGCAAGCAACAGCATGATGGTGTTTGACTGGGAGTTTCCTGGCCAGGGAACAGACGGGCCACAGTGCTCTGCCGGGGCCGTCGGGACACGAGCCCAAGTCCACAGACATTATCGCTGGTCTCAGTGAGGTGGGTATGGAAGTCAAGAGTAAACATCCAGAGATGTGGGTGTTTTTCTTGTGTTTTACAAAAGTGTTAGTCTGTGCTGGGTCAAACATGAAGAAAAAAAAGTGTAACTTAATCACAGAAAGCTTAAGAAACCCTGAGCTAGAAGGACTGAGTTTTTATGTTGCAATAACTCAGACCCACTGAGCTAGTTTCTTGCTAAATTCTGATCTGAAAGGAAAGGAGGAAGGGGCTTGCGGGCTGTGTGTCTTCCGCTGCTCTGGTTATGTACCCCTTCTATTAGGAGATAGTGTCCCGGAAGGTAGTTAATAGCGGGGCTAGAGTTTCCAGCTATCGACGTCCGTAATGCCTCCAGAAGCGAACACACTTCCAGGAACACGTCACGTCGCTCCTGAGCTGGTTCACACCATTGATCCATGCAAACCGACAGAAAAGCGCAAGGCGTCATTAATAAGCCCTGGGCATCCCCCTCGCACTCAGTCTCGTCAGGACGTGCTTCATCCCAAAAGTAAACACGCCGCCTTCTCCTTGTCTTCCTCTCGGATTACTTCCAGCCACCGTCATGTAATTGTGACGAGATGGGAAATGTCATTACCTTAATAGCTGGCACCAGGATTCTTCCTAGAGAGGAAACTGAGTTTGTCGGCTGAGAGGGAGGTGGAAAGCCCTGCAGAGTCCTGTCCGTCCACAACCAAGCAATTCCAGCCCCAGAAAATCCAGGGCACGCATCACGAGAGCTGGGGATGAAAACATGCAGCTCTGTTCGTGACAACTGACAGCTGGAGATGGCCCAAACGCCCATCAGCGGGAGAACAGATAAACGCAACGTTGTGTGTTCATAGACACGCTCGTCAGCAGCAAAGAACCCTGAGCACGGAGACACCTTCTGGGCCTAACAGTGGCAAGCAAAGCTGGAAACGAGAGGCACTCTGCTGTATGGTTTCTTCTCTGAAGTTCTAGAATGAGGAGAACTAATCTATGGGGAGAGAGTTCAGAATAGCCGTTAATGGGGCGGGAGGGGATGACGGAGGGCAGGGACACCTTTGCGAATGCCATACATTCTGATCTCGGGAGGCGTATACAGGTGCACTCGTGGGTGAACACCATTGAGTCGTCCAGTTGAGGTGTGTGTGTATTCCAGCATTAGGTTATATTTTATTGTGTTTTGTTTATTTTTAGAGGGAGAGAGAGAATCCCAAGCAGGCTCTACGCCCATCTCGGGGCTCAATGTCACGACCCTGAGATCATGGGGCCAAAATCAAGAGTCGGACGCTAAACCAAATAAGCCGCCCAAAGCCCCTTGAGCGTTAGGTTATGACTGATCTTTGACAGAAATAAAAGTACCCATGCACACAGGGTGACACTGGGCGGTCCTGAGTGTGAGTGGGATCGTTCCTGGTGAGGGAGGGGAGCACAGAGTGTGTTATCCTGGAGGAAAAGGAGGAAGCTGGTGGTGGGGGCTGCAAATCTACCAGGAATTCATGGCGGACTCACGTTGTGAGGGCATCCATTGTGGGAACCAGCGGAGGACTGTTTTCTGGGATGGCTTGGGATGGACCCAACAGAGCCCATGTGGACAGAACAGAGAGGGGAGCAGAGCATCCAGAAACCATGACATAGGGCCAAGCCTGACCCAGATTCTCTGCAGCTCGAAGCTTTCACAGTTGGGCTGGGGGCACACGTCTAAGAAACTAAATACTGAGTTAAGTACACAAGGACTGAGTAAAGAAATCAACCACAAATTACCAGTTGTAAAAAATGGGAAAATGAGGGATGCCTAGGTGGCTCAGTCGGTGAAGCGTCTGCCTTCGACTCAGGTCATGATCTCCGGGTCCTGGGATCGAGTCCTGCATCAGGATCCTTGCTCAGCGGGGAGTCTGCTTGTCCCCCTCCCTCTCCCTCTGTGCTGTCTCTCTTTCTCTCTCAAAGAAATAAAGGGGAAATGCTACAAACATCACAAAATATATAAAACATATCACAATGTCTTTATTTTTAAGTAACTAAGTAACCAATTCTCCCACCTCTGCTCGTACCTTTTTCCTACATATTTCTTGCTGCATCTGCTTTGAACAATCCTGAACGTGGTTTATGAAGTGCTTTCTTTACTTAATGACGGAATTGGAAGGTAATTCAATATTTCTTTTAGCATCACAGGTCAACATTTATTTCTTTAAATATTGATAGTTTAGGAAAGTTTCCTTTTGGCTTTAATAACCTGATACTCTTAATCCCATATATACATTTATGATTGTTCTCAAATTTGAGTGAAACCTATCAAGTGTCTTCTTTCTATGAGCTGTAAAATTTCGGGGCATTTCAAGTTTTCTTACAAAGTAACATCTTAAATACTCTGAATTCTTGGCAGTCATTAACCTTAACCAGTTTGTCATCAGCGTCTTTCGGGAGCAAAGTGTTAGGAGTCTTATGTCATCTTCGTCACTGTCAGTGGCTCATGTCAAGCAAGCAAGACATTAAAACAGAAATTCTGATAAGATCTATTTTGCATAATTCCCACTAAAAAAAAGAAAACATAGAGTGTGTTTATGGCTGTCTATGCTGCGTTATCAAGTCAACTTCTGAGAAGTTGGAACATATGTTTTACTAAGCATGTCAGAAAACGGGTACTGAATTCTCTACTTCCAATGTGACATATCACACAGTTGGGACAGTTTTCCAGTTGAGTTTCTGAATCCTTAGACTGCAAAGCTTGCTTCTTCTCTACCATCCACATTTTCCATAGCCCAATGCCATACATGAGTTCACGGTATGCGATATGTCATGTGCTCTGGCCCTCCCACATGCTCTCTAAATTATTTCTGAAAGTCATGCTAGACCAGGATAGCCAGCGATTCCTTCACTGTGCATGGAAGTAATCATACAACACATAAATGGATCCCATTAGAGCCAAACCAAATACAGCCCAAGTCCACCTGCCCCATCATGGGACACAAAAATGCCACAGCCACTCAGAACCCGCCTGGCACAGAGGAAGTGTGATGAGGACAAAGTTGCAATGGAAAGAGAAAGTGGTTTTAAGGAATTATGGTTAAACCACTTACTTTGCAAATGTTACAAAAACGTGTAAGCTTGGAATACATTTCATGGAAGGAGAATCCATTCAAGGCATCCACTTACATTTCATTAGCCTTACGATAAATCTCTTTTGGGATGGATCTCTGTTACACTCTCATCTAACTGTGCATTTGGGGCAGAGGAACCTGTGCCAGACTTGCTACCCTCCAAGAGGCAGGAAGTCCTGATGACGTATCATATCTGACTTCCATAATTTGGGCACATATGTAGACATGGAAATGTTGACGGTACCCGCAGACGCTCACCTGCTGGTGGGGGCATCCACCAAGGACACTCAGTTCATGCTCCCTGCAGTCCTTTCCTCACCGAGATGCCAAAGTGCCTTCTTAACAATGCGACTCAGGCTGTAACCCTCCCATGCACGAAACATCCTAACGGCCTCAGGCCGTGCTTTTAATAAAATCCAGCCTCCTCACCAGGACCTTAGACCTTGTAGGATCTGGCCCCGCTAACCCCCCCCCACGCTCCTCTCACTGAGGCTCAGCCAGAATGTCTTGCATTTATTTTATTTCTCCAGGATTCCATGCCCATTCCCACTGTCTGATTTTCACACTCTTCCTCATAAATGCCCTACTTGGCTCCTCCCGTGGCTCAGGTGTCTGTGAGAACATGGCCTCCCTAAGCGGCCACCATGCCTCCCACCAGCGCCGTCTCCCGCCCCCCGTTTCTCAGACCCTGCCCCTGTCTGGACTTATGCCTTTGCCCCTGACAACACCATCAGCTTCATGAAATCAGAAACTTGATCTCTGTGATTCTCTGCTTTATCTCTAGTGTTGAGGATGGAAAGGTTCTCCTAAAAACAGTTGTTGAATGAATGAATTTCTCTAATCTCACATGCCCTGCCCACGGCTCTAGCCAAAGCTGCGTGGAGGAGTACTTAATTCCACTGATCCAGGTGACCTTCTCTGGACTCCAAGGTGGTTCCAAATTCTGGGACCTCCAGATCTGTCAGCTAAGTTCCAAAGTCTGGCCAGAAAACACCATTTCTGGTCTCATGTTTCCAAGGTGGAATCCTAGCAGTCATTTCAGTTCATCTTCCCCTGTGGCCCCACGAGCATCCCCTCAAACCATGAGTCACCCTCCCCTAAGGGAACAGCCGTGGGATGGGCTAAAAAGGCAAGGGCAACATGGAGTCCATTATTCCCCTCTGATCGACGTTTAGGGGCAGGAATCCTTTTCCAAAGAACAGTTCGTGTGGCAGACAGCCCCTGTAGGAGATGGACCGCTGTGAGCACAGAAGTGGGGGGTACCTGAGCGTGTGAGCAGCAGAAATGGATGTGCTTTCCCGAGACCTGGGAGGTGTCCCCGCACGGGAGCCACAGCGCGGTGTCGCCGCTGGACTCTTACCGTGCAGGTGACGAGCTTGGGCAGACTGCGCCCCTGCCGGGGACGGACGGCCAGAGCTTTCAGTACACTCCGTGGCCCGTTGCATTCAACGGCGTTTCGCCAAAGCCCCGTTTTGACGTCTACACCGCAGTGCCAAGTACCTTCTGCGTCCCTGTCCGTGAGCAGCAGCGTCGTTTGGTTCCGTGTTCTCTGCAAGGCCCTCGGGTGGATTGTTGAATACAGAAGTGACCAGAGAACACAGGCAGGTCCAGTGGGGCACCGGTCAGCGGGATATTCACTGGTGTTCATTGTCTCGAGAAACCAGAGCAGCCGGAACCATCCCAGGGTCCAGCAGTGCAGAAGGGGCAGAAGACGAGAGAGAGCACCTCCCTCGTGCTGGGGGAGCACGCAGGCCGGAAAGCAGGGGCATCGCGGGCACCCAGTGCTGCTGAGTCTTGCATCCTGGAGCTGCCGGGGAGGCCGCTCTGCAGACATTGCCTAATAATTCACAACACACTCCCACGTCCACCCTGTATGTTGAAAGGAAAATTGGTGTCCATTTTCTACTTAACCATCATCTGCCAAAGTATGACTTTGATTCGTAGGCTTTTGAAAATTAGATACTTGAAATTTACCGAGAAGGATTTAGGACTATCTAGAAGCAATATTTTTAAGGGAAAAAAAAATAACACAGAGCATAGATGCCGGCCATCATGTTTTTATTTTATTTTTTTTTTAATTTTTTTTTTTAATTTCTTTATTCAACAGAGATAGAGACAGCCAGCGAGAGAGGGAACACAAACAGGGGGAGTGGGAGAGGAAGAAGCAGGCTCATAGCGGAGGAGCCTGATGTGGGGCTCGATCCCATAACGCCGGGATCACGCCCTGAGCCGAAGGCAGACGCCCAACCGCTGTGCCACCCAGGCGCCCCTTTTTAAATTTTTTTTTTAATATGTTTTTAGAAGAAATAAGAAAATGCATACGTGAATGTGTGTGTGTGCGTAGACTCTGGGAAGGGCTGCACCAGAGCGCGTACTGACCACAGTCACCGTCAGCGTGAAGGACGGAGCACGGCAGGTGTGGGCGGGGCTTGCGGGTCACAGGTATGCACAGGTGTGTACTTCTTAATGTTCTGTTTAAGTTTGAAACTGTGAGCCAGTATCCACTTCCTATTCTGACTCCAAAGCAATTAGCAATTGGAAGGAAAATCTCCAATGAGGTCTGCAGACTTGAAAAGCCAGTACGAAAGATTCATAACACGTGACAAAGCTTTATGAACTTTAAAAATCACTGAAAGAAGGCACACTCATTGATGTCTGTGTCTCTCTCATTGCGGTAGAGCAGAGGTCCAGCAGTCGGCAGGGCTCACGGGGCTTTTCGAGTGAGAGCGCGAGGGGCAGTCGGGCCACAACCCCGGTTCACACTGGCTCAGACCCGGGCCATCGGCTCCAGCTCGCCATGCCTCCGTCCGCCTCCCATAAACCAGTCGTGTAATAATGCTTGCCTCATTGGGTCGTTATGAAAATTACATAAAACATGGAAAGCACTTGGAATAGCCCCCGGAACATAGTAAATAGTACATGAACATTGGGGACTTTTTTGAACCAATGCTGATACTTTATTAGTACTGAAGGCCCACAGTTTCCCTTGGGGTTCTCTCTTGGTTGTGCACTCTACGGGTTTTCACCAAATGCAGAATGACGCATATCCACCGTTTCAGTGTCTTTGCCCCAAAGAAAATATGTGTTCTGCCACTCCTCCCTCCCTCCTTCCTAACTCCGGATCCTCACTCTGGGATTAATAGGAACCAGAGAGCCTTATTGCCAAAGGAATGAATCACTACTGGTGAATTTTATAAATGGCAGAGGAGGAAGGGTGGAAGGCGTGATAGACCTTGCTGTTTTCTCCCTCCGCCGGGGCTCTCGGATCCCAGCATGGGGGGCAGGAGCCGTGTGCATCTTTGGGAGCGGGCAGAACTGGGCTGCAAGCAAGCCTTGCGGGGGGCACCTGGAGGGATAGAGCAGAGATGCTGCAGGGCAAAGCATTTAGCGTTAGAGATACTGATGTTTGCAACTTCCTTTGAAATGAATCATAAAAGAAGACGAACAGAGGGTTGGAACGTGGGGAGATCTGTGATAAAACAAATACAGAAAAAAACCAGAAGCTAGGTGGTTCTCTGGTGCCCATTGTACAATTTCAGTCTTTCCGTTTAAAATATGTCATAATGCGTTGAAAAAGCAGGTCAAAAATTTTAATCAAAATATTAAAACTGTAGGTGAGATCTGACTCTGACGGTGGTTCTGCGGTAGATGGAGTTTTGCCAAAGTTTGGGAAATGCTGTATTTGAGCGAGCGAGCAGAGGTGATGGCCAGAGAGGGCTCCCCAGATGGCAGAGGGGGCGGAAGAGTTCATGTGACCCCCGTCGGCCTGAGTGGGGCCGTGGCCTCCCCTCTTCCTGTGGGACAACAGCTGACCCCCTCCCCCAGCAGGCCGTCCAAAGGTTTCAGATCTGAGCCATCTCCCCAAGCCAGTAGTGCTGCCAAGAAACCAGGTGGGAAATGAGATAAGCAGTTTGGCTTAGCCCGCCTGCCAGGATCCCGGGAAAGTAACTTTCAGCGGGTTTCCTTGATGCCACGGAGTCGAGGCTGGTGCTGGGGAGCAAGAGCAAGGCCCTTGGAGAGCTGGTGGCATTTGCATGGGGAGACGACGGGGGACAGGTCCATCCTGCAGCAAAGTGTACTTAGGCTAGACTCAGGACTTAAGAGATAGCTGCCTCATGGGGAAACACAGAAACGCTGGCAGGTGCTTGCGGATTTTGTGGGTGATGAGCAAAGGAGTTTCCGTAATGTCAGCTCAGTGTATTGTTCTCTCTGCTATGTGCTGGGATCTACTCTCCATGCCTTGAGCGAACACCATTTAATCCTGCGTCTCTGTGAGGGGAGCACTAGACTATCGCTCCCATTTTGCAGGTGGGGGGCGTACAGGTGAGGAGCGTACAGGTGGGGAGCGTACAGGTGGGGAGCGTACAGGTGGGGAGCGTACAGGTGGGGAGCGTACAGGTGGGGAACGTACAGGTGGGGAGTGTACAGGTGAGGCAAGCAGCTCCCAGCACCAGGTCAGTAAAATGTGGAGCCAGGCTTGGAGTTCCTGCTCTGCACCTGTCTGTCTGGCTGCCGTTTGCAGAATGTTCGTGGCATTTCCTTCCCTACAAGTGGGGAAAACGGCACAGGCATCCAGGGGAGCCCTCCTGTTCGTGACTTGTACAGGGGACCTCGGCGGAAGGAGGGAGGCCGGGGCAGATGCGCAGATGGTCTCAAGAGTAAGAGCGGGCAGTCCTACTTGCCAGTAAATCCTGA
Organism: Ailuropoda melanoleuca; assembly: GCF_002007445.2. NCBI lineage: Eukaryota > Metazoa > Chordata > Mammalia > Carnivora > Ursidae > Ailuropoda > Ailuropoda melanoleuca. The sequence goes on from NC_048229.1 coordinate 2,503,205, forward strand.
CGGGGAAAGCCTGAGACAGAAGTCCCAGAACACTGCTTTGCAGCCACCGGGGTGATGGTTGAGGGGACGCCCAGCACACTCAGCCTGGGAGGGAAGGCTTGTCGCCAGGAAAGGAACTGAGCAAGAAGAGCCCGTGATGCATTTGGCAGCCGGGCTGGTGATGTGATGATTTAGTGTTGTTTTCCATGTTACAAAGTCAAGCGCTGTCTTCCAGAATCGCGGTGTGTGGTTGGACAGGTTGTGCACTGCAGGACTCTGGTGGAAGGGTGCCATTCGCACAGACGCCTCCGCCGGGAGGGAGGATGTCCTCTCCTTTCTAAGGAGCAGCTGCAGCAGTGGCCTGGCCCAAGCCCAGGGCGTCCTCTAGCAGCCGGACATCCTGCCCAGGCCAGCTTCTGTGGCTGGCGGAGTGGCCGGCCAGAGGAGGGCAGGCATGCCCCTCGACTGTGGCTGCTGTATGCTGATGACACGCGCACCGACAGCAGGTCAGGATGAGGATTGATGAGGACGGGAGAGCCATTAATAGGGAGGCTGATGCTCGCCGCGTGGAAATGTGTGTTGTCTCTGCAGCTCCCAGAAGCTGCTGTTGCTGCCTTTCCCATCCACAAAGCACACAGCCTGCCCAGCCGCACCCCAGTCTGCGTGGAGACACTTCACCCTTGTTGGCTTGTCAGCCCACGCGCCAACAGCAGGCAGAAGATTCTCCTTCCACACGTCCGCCTGTGTCCTCCTTTGGGGGCGCTGGGACCAGGGCAACAGAGGCTGATGCATCGCGGTCCCTGAGTGCCCTCTGAGGTCCCGGCAGGGGCCCGGTCTAAGGATAAAATGCCCAGTCTAGAGCCACGGGTGGCCACAGGGCTGTGCCTGCCACAGGGCGGGGGGTAGTCAGTGAAAGTGTGGGAGTGCTGTGTTGTTCTTGTGTGTTTCACAGGCAAAGTCAGAGGTGCTAAATGTCCTACGGTGTGGTGTCCCTGATAGGCCCATGCTGTAAAAAAAAGTGCCCTGCGTCCCTCACATCGAAATGTCCCTCTAGGGGGAACAGGGGCCATTATCTGTACCACAGCTTAATACACAGAACACCGAGTTTTTCAGGAATGCCAACGCAGGGTAAATCGAAGGAATCCTTTGTGTTTGTTGGTGACTTTACCAGGAGCTGTCCCCCACCTGGGGAAGTCTGCTCACCAGGCACCGCGCTGAGCCGCCGCGGCCGCGCCTCTGTGCCAGCGCCCTGGGAGGGGCCAGGGCAGGGGAAGGGGCTTCACCACATTTCCTGGGGAGTCGTGCTCAAGTCAATGCCCTTTGAAATATGCATCATTCGTTATAAATTCACGTTTACTTTATATCCAGTTAAGGCTGTTAATTTTAATAAAGTGTCTTATAGGCGGGTTCGGTTATCTGTGGATCCCCTTTCGGGATTTTAAAGGGAGCATTGCAGAATATTTGTCGGACGTTAGTGGTATGAGGACCGACAGGGTTGGAACTGCGGGCTTAGGAAATTTGGTGCCGTACTGGAGTCAACGTCAGGACTCCTTGCAAAGTGATTCTCACCTCTGTTTGTGCAACGGCTCTTCGTGGCATGTCCACTGCATGCCAGGCATTGTCCCGGGCCCTGAGGATGCTCAGAATCAGAGACAGGTCTTCCCTGCCATGCCACGTCGTCAGGACGGGCTCTCCGAGGCCGAGGAACGAGCAGCGGAGCCTCAGCAGGGCTCCCCCCGCCCCAACAGTGGCAGGAAACTCTGCAGAGCGGGCCTCCTCCATGGAGGCAAACGTGGTGCAGCAGCTCGGGGCTCCCAGGCAGGAGGAGGGGACACAGAGAAGCCCACCAGCTCTTCCTGCTCCCCTCAGAAGTGACACACGTCACTTCCACTCCCGCCGCCTCCGTGATTGGAGCCGTTTGCACGGACACATGACACCCCCGGAGGTGGGCAGTGTCAGGAGTGGGGGGACCCGAGGAATAGAACCGGGGTCCATCTCCGGGGACGCTCAGCCACCCCCCCCACCCTGCAGACTTCTTCGGAAAGGACCCGGAAGTCACACTGCACCCGGCAAAGGCATTCGCCTTCACCCTGCATCGTGTCCCTGCGTGCAGCCGGGAGACAATGTGTATCGGTCATTCGGACAAAGAGAGTCTAATAGAGGGGATTGCTAACTAGATATAAAGTGCGAGGTCCCTACTGAAAGGGGGAACAGAGACCCGGGGGTGCCTTGGAGGCAGCATGATACAGCAGCTGTCCCTCCACGCCCTGTGAGAACAGAGATGATGTCCCCTCGCACAGGTCACTGCTCTGCTGGTGTGGGTCCCTCTGAATGTGAAGAGGGACTGTTGGGCGTGGGACCCAGAGCTCTGAGGAGGAGGCCCTGGCTGGCGGCACCTTGTTCTGAGCAGCTGGGACCAGGCGGCTTCTGTGAGCGTCGGGAAGGGGGGTTCCCCAGACCAGCCGCTGCCCAGCAGCAGGTGAGGGCACTGGGGTGATGCCCTCGGGCCCCAGAAGGAAGCAGGTAGAGCCAGCCCTGCCTCCTCCAGCCTGGAGGCAGAGCCCAGAAAGGCACAGGGGGGGCATCAGACCTTTGCTTTGCGGGGTCGCCCCCACAGAGGCCAGCGGGCGGTGGGAGCTCCCGGACAGTGGCTGCCACGTTTGATTCCCCGTGGACCCATAGATGCATCTCCCGGGTCGCATTCCCACAGAAGGGAACTCACTGTGCTGGGCTCTGGGGCTGCCGCTCTGAGTGTGGGGGAGACACAGGCTCCGTGCCCCCCCGGGCTATGTCCCTGCAAGAGCTCCATGGACCGTGAAGGGAAAACGGACACTCAGGCCCAAAAGGACACGGCGTCCACTTCGTTCTGACCTTGGCTGCTCCTTCGGGGTCAAGAACATAGTGCGATCTGGAGGAGAAGGAAGAGGGAGATGCACATTTGGTAATTTCCAGAGCAGGCTGCTTGCTTCCGAGGACCATGAGGAGGTATTTTAAGGAAAGGCTGAGTGCAGGGGGTGCAGAATTCAACAGCTGCTGGCAGAACAGAAGTCGGTCCCCCTGGAGATGCTTTTCCCCAGGATTCCAGTTTTCCCTCTGTGTCTGTATTTTCGTCCGTGTGTATTTGCACGTGATTAATAGGGAGCTGTTTCTCCAGCTGTCCCAGGAGACACGTGAGAGTCTCCGTGCACGTGGCTCTGGCCTGCCCACTGTACCGTGAGCCATGAGCCCACGGTGATCCACGGCACTGGCCACATGCTAGGCTGTGTTGAGAATAAAGACAAGGGAGCATTCCCTGAGTGCCTTATTCCTTCCAACCCAGGGGAACACTGCAAGTGGGAACACAGGCTTGTGCAAAAGGGTTTGGTTTGGGTTTTAAAATAATAGAGGCTCCTGGGAACTTAAATTTAGGGTTTTAGAGGGAAAATTGGGCTATTACATACAGATGATTCCGAAGATGCCAGAGTACCCATGTTTGGTGTCATAGATAAGTGGCCCACGTGGGGCTGGGGAGGTGCCACTCGGATGCTCGTCCAGAAGGGGCTCTCCACTCTGCCCAGAAGCGTGAGCGGCTGAGCTCCCTGGGTCCCTCAGCTCTGAGCTGAGCTGTACTGTTCCTCTGGCAGCCACGGTGGAAGGATATTGAAGATGGTGGCATGAGGCCCCGGCTGTCTGCACCCACACATGGCTCCTCTCCTGGGAAGCCGGCCTTGGCCCCAGCCCCGGCCCCCTGGTGCAGCTGGGAGGGGTACACCATGTCTGCACTGGGCTGGACAGCCTCCCGTCTGTCCTGTGCCCCTCCCTGCTTCCTCCACAGGTGCTGCTGTCTGGTCAACCTTCTGTCTCCGGGTCCGCTCCTCAGAGAGCTCCATGGTCACACTGCGTGGTGTCAGGGAGAAGAGGGCCAAGACGTTCCACATACAAATCTCAGTGCTTTCCAGCCGTGCAAACCCGAACTGGTCACCCGATCGCGGGGTGCCTCGGTTTCCTGCTCTGCACAGTGGGCCTTGTGAGAACCCCGTCGTGCTGGGTGACTGTCAGGGATCACAAGTCCCTGCGTGTAAGCCCTTGGGAGGGAGCTGGTAGAGCTGTCCTGGGCGCCCACTCTCACCGCCGCCATGTGAAGCCCCACAGGGTGCTGCGGACCCCCTGCACACAGACCATCTCCAACCACGGTGGGAAAACCGGCTCTAGGGACGGGCTCAGGCCCCATAAGGAGATGCCCCAGCCCAGGGCTTACACGGCCATCGTCGAGTTTCCTACAATTCTGAGGCTGGAAATGCAAGGTCAGGGTGCCGGCTTTCTCCTGACGCTGCTGTCCTTGGGGACAGCCACCTCCTCCCTGTGCCCACATGTGGTCCTCCCTCTGCATGTGAGCACCCCTGGGCCTCTGCATGTCCTGCTTTCTCCCCACCACCAAAGGCCACATCTCATCACCTCTTTCAACGCCCTGTCTGCAAATTCAGTCCCATCCTGAGGTCCTGGGAGCCACGGCTTCCACAGATGGACTTGAGGGGCATGTGGGTGAGCCCCGTCAGGTGTCTGATGCACAGTCACCTCACTCCCTCTGTACACTGACCACCACGGCTCTTCGTCCTCCGTGTGTTCGCTGAAAACCTGCTTGTCCCTTGGCAGAAGCCCGTCTTCTTTGCATTAACAGACACCAATGAGGTTGGTTGCTTCCCGATAAATTAGCCTAGCCTGATAGGCTAGGTAAAGTTGTCTTCTGGTCAGTTAGCCCAGGGGAAAACATCCCTCATGGCTATGGGACACTGTGCCTCGGTTTCTTCCCTGGAGCATGGGACAGTAGTACCTACCCAACAGTCGTATGTGGAGGATTATGTGGAATTAGGTATTAGACGCTCAGCGTAGGGGTCTTGCATGTAACAAACAGCAACGATTAGACACTGCGTCTGTTGCCGCAACTATTAACAGTTTGATTTTTGTCCGGGATAAAGACTAATCTCAAATACATAATACCTAGCTTGAGAATTGGAAGGGAAAGAGAAAATATCAGAGAACATAAATGTTACCATGAATGTTGGTGATATTTAAATAAGGTTTGAACTCTTACCACATTCACAAAGAAAAGAGGAATGGCATTAAATTCACACAAGTGATGGATAGTGCACAGTGGAGTCAGAATTATTGAAGATACCTCACGATGGCAGAGCGTGGCTGGCTGGAAGCAGAGTCTAAAAGAGGGTCCAGTCCCCCCCAGATGGGTCCCTCACACCGTCAGGACTGGGCAAGCTCATTCAGAAGGAATGGGCAGGTCTTGTCCGCTCATCTGGACCCATCCGTGTGACCATTCAACTGGCGACAGTGTGAGAGAGGAAGGGGAACATGGGGGCCCAGGGATAGGACAAGTCCCGCCCATCTGGCTATTGCGGGGACCGCTGGATGTGAGTGGACCCAGGTGGGCTCTGGGGGTACCCAGCGGGTGTCTTCCCAACTCAGGGTGGGCCCAGTTTTCGGTCAGGTTGCCTGGGGCCAAGCATGGGCCAGCACCTTGTGCAGGAGGCTCAGTGAGGAACGCCCCAGGGGTCAGGCCTGTAAGCGGGGGACAGAGCAGGGAGAGCCATGCCCGGGTTAGTCTCCAGTGGCCACTGTGACAAATGACCATGAGCTTGCTGTCCTAAAGCAACAAGAATGCTTTCCCTATGGTTCTGGAGGCCAGAAGCCTGAATGATGCCCCCTCTGGGGCCCCAGGGAGGATCTGCTCCTGCTTCTTGGAGGGGCTGCTGGCAGCCGGCACTCCTGCCGGTATGACCACGTCCCTGCCACGTTGTCAGCCTCACCTACATGAGGCCTCCTCCTCTTCTGTCTGCCAGGTCTCCCTCTGTGTCTCTCTTACAAGGACGCTGATTGAATTTGCAGCCTGCCCCCATATCCAGGATAATCTCATCTCAAAATCTTTAACTGAAGACATCTGCCATGTGAGGCCCCCTCCCTCTCTTCTGTCTCTCCCTCTCCTTCCCTCTCTCTGGGGTATTTTCACACCACAGGCCCCTGTTTCTGCTTCCCCCAGACAGGCTGGCCCATACTCGGAAGCAACAAGGGGCGGGGAAGAGCAAGCAGGGCGGCAGCCCCCGACTCGCAGCCTGAGTGGTGTCACAGGCAGAGAAAGATCTCTGACACCCCCAGCCTGAGGGGCCCTCCCCCTGTGAAGATGGCAACAAGCAGGGCCCGGGGGTGCTCTCGTCCCAAACCGTGCGAGTATGAGCATCGGGACCCCCAGGCAGGTGTCCTGCCCCCCAACTCCCCAGCATTTAGGCTCTTGACACCCCCTTTCATTCACTGGCAGAGTCCTTCCTGTGTGGGACCTCACTCTATCCTCAGATCCCCTCCAGCCTCCCCAAAGCCTCCTCGGAGAGGAAGCCTGTAAGGCCGCGGGTCACTCCTCCCTGATTTTCATCTACTTGCTTTGCACGCCGTTTCCATCATTAGAGCACCATTAGCATGAGGCTGTGGGGGGGGAAGGGGTCCCCTAGGTTGGGCATTAGGGAAAGATGCTTGTTTATAACCAAGACCTCTGGCCCCCGGGTCATTTTGTGCTTTCAGGAATTAGGATCTTCCCAGCCCCCCCCTTATTATTTCATCTGCCTTCATGGGTCTTATTCACCCTGCCACAGCCCACGAAATCTGTGAATTTGGTGCATTCTTTTCTACTAATGCAGTCATCAGGACATGTCAGTGCATGTGGCTGGGTGGGGATAGCTTAGCTCACATGAAGGAACGTAACCTGGGGTTATCAGCGACTTCAAACGAGACAGCTGTGTTTGCCACCCGGTCTGCCTGCTGCCTGTCCCCGTGGCTTTGTGGGGGGCTCTGCACTCAGGGGCGCAGGCTGCTGGGCTCTCAGGCTGGGGTCACCACCACCAGCACTGCCAGCACCACGGAGAGGGACGGGAAGGTCCCTCTTGGGAAATTAAGTATTCCCATGAGGAGGTGACACGTGGCTCCTGCTCACAGCTTGTTGTCAAGATGGTCCCGTCCCTGTCCAACAACATGTGAGCTAGGACAGTCCCGCTGTGCACCCGAACAAGGGTTAGACGCTGCTGGCAAGCCATCGTGCTCCTTCCATGTGCAGACTCCGGCCGTGCATGGAAACCCAGAGGGTCACAGACCCTGCAGTCAGACACAGTTTGTGCTTTTATTACTTGCCATTAACACCTCTTGTGTGTCCAGACGCACACATGCATGTGAGCACATGCATGCACACAGTACACACATGCACACATGCTGCACACATGCACGAGAACATGCACGTGCATGCACCCACACATACACACCCGTGCACCCACATGTGCACACATGCACGCAATCACGCACATGTTTGTACTCACGAACACTAACACACATATGTGCATCCCGCACACATGTACACGACCATACACACATGCACACACCACACAGGAACCCACACGTGTGCACCCACACATGCACACTAACACATGCACACGCGCACCCTGCACATATGCACACGGCCATGCACACATGCACACGCATGCACACGGACATGTGCACGCACACGGCCATGCACACATGCACATACATGCACATACATGCACGTGGACATGTGCACGTACATGCACATGGACATACACAATGCACACACATGCACACACATGCGCATACATGCACATGGACATGTGCACATACATGCACACGGCCATACACACATGCACACACATGCACACACATGCACATACATGCACACGGACATGTGCACGCGCGTGTGCATACCTCTACCTCAGTGCCCCACCCAGTATCGCAGTCCCCCCCCCCAAAGGCGCTGCCGCTCCATCCGCCCCTCAAACGACACTGCTTAAGTGTGAAGTCCTGCCTCCCCTCCTCCTTTTACCAATGTCTAGCTCCTCCTTTTTCTTGTTACTTTGAAGAACAAACGCTGAATTTCAAAGCAAAACAAAACACGACAGGAAGACTTAGCTCTATATTCACAGTCTACCCCGGCACCTGCTCTGCTCCGCCTTCCCGGGGGGGATCGAGGTGGCAGGTGTGCCTGAGATGCTGTTTTACCTCCTTCTCCTAGAGCTCCTCCTTCAACAAGAGGCCCAGAAAGTTACATCCATGAAACCGCCCACAGCCCTGAAGACCAGTCTTACAAGCCTGACCTCCCTCCTTCCTCCTCCTCTGCCCGTCCTCATCTTCCTCCTCCCTCCCTCCACCTCTCCCTTCTTCTCCCTCCCCAAGTCAGTGACAATTCAGCCTGATTTTCTGGAAGACTTGAAAGAGAAAAACCCTGAGATTACGGGCCGACGGCAAGGAGAGCTGTGGCCAGGCCACGGTGGTGACACAGCCGCCGGAGCCGTTCCATTCGGCCTTTCAATCAGATTTAAGTGCTTTTGCTATTGGCAGACATTTAGGATGACAGCCTCCTGTGACTCATCAACGGGCCTGGGTCCACGTTTCTCTCCAGAGTTATTACAGATCCTCCCCGGACGCCGAGCCTCTCAGCGCCTCTTTGTGTGTTTTGTATCCTGGCTGCCTGACCGTAGAGATGAAACGGGCCTTCATTGGAAATGCTTTTTATGATGTGGGAACAACCTGATAATTTCAGCTTTGCTTTCTTCACGCCCCTCTGAGTGCTGGGGGGAGGAGCGCATCCTCTGCAAATCGAGCCCGCAGGGACCGTTCAGGCAGGGATGCTGCACCTGCAGGAGGAGGCAGTGGGGGGGCCTGGCTGGAAGTCTGGGCTTTGCGTTTCCAGCTGTGCGTCCCCGGAAAGCATTACCGAACATCTCAGGGCCTCAGACTGACCATCCATGAACCGAGGACAAAACCCCCTGCCTCCTGGGTGCTTGCACATGCTGAGACCACACGTGTCACACTCAGCTGATAGTCCAGGCACGTGGTAAGTGCTTGGTGAACACAGGTGCTCCCTCTACGCTCACTTCGGGCTTGTGCCCGTGTCCAAGGGCCACCAGAACACACCAGCACACGCCTGGGCTCCACATGGAGCATTCTGGAGGGCGGGCGCCAGAAAGCAGTTTCAGCGACCCGAGGAGCAGAGGTGCGCAGCTGCCCCCCCTCCCGAGGCTCAAGGGGGAGGCGCGTCCTTGCTTTTTCGAGCTTCTGGAGGTGCCTTCGTCCTGTCCTGCATCATCAGAGCCAGCAGCGTGGCGTCCCGCATGGCTGGCCTTCCTCTGCCACAGCCGCCAATCTCCTTCCACTTCCCTCTTGTGAGGGCGCTCAGATGACACTGGGGGCCCGCTCGGACAACCCCCGATTATCTGCCCATCTCAACATCCTTAACCGAACCACATCTGCAAAGTCCCTTTTGCCAGAAAAGGTCACACTGACAGGTTCCGGGGACTCAGGACCTGACATCTTTGGGGCCATGAATTAGCCTAGCATACTTACCCAGGTCTCGTTCAGGATGAGAAGGAACGCCCCTGGATTGCTGGAAAACAGACAAAAGGAGGTGGTCCCTCCACCGCACTTGGTTCTCTCAGACACCAACAGGGAGGAGCAGTCTTGTATGGGGCAGGAGCTGTGACCACGGGGAAGTGCCCAGTCTCGGGCTGCTCGGAGGATGGCATGAGCTAACATGTGCCTCCGTCTCCCTGTCTGGAGTGCAGAGCCCGGACACGGACTTAACTGGGGAGGAGGAGGGAGGGAGTTGAGGCAAGATAGGGCACACAGAAGACACACCAGCAGGAGGTAACGCCCCTGCTGGGCAAGTGGGGAGAAATCCCATGGGACTCAGTAAGGAACCATGAAGAGTATAGGTCACATCTGCCCCCACGACTGAGATGGGAGGTTCTCTGCAGAAATCCATATGGGAGCAAAAGAACACATGATGCTCAGATGAGAGAAACCGAGCAGGGTTATTTCCATGAAACTAGCCTCAGCCTGCCCTGCAGGAGGCCCTCGGGGGGGTGGCTGTGCACACAGCATCCCTCCTCCAGGCACACCAGAGGCCAGCAGGCCAAGAGGCTGAGGGCACGGCTCCTGACACCTAAGGGCCATCTGCCAGAGGAAGTGCTGCATGCCTGCGGCGCCTGGGGTGGGGGGTCTGTGTGCAAACTGGAAGAAGGGGTCCCAGGAGAAGCGGTCAGACAGCCACAGCATCTGCGCAGCCGAAAGCAGAGAGCAGTGTCCACCGTAGGGCTCATCCCTCAAAGAGCGAGGGTACTTCCCCTCGCCTCTTCCACCATCTCTGCTCTTCCGCCCGATGGGGTACCCTAAGGTCTCACCGCCCTCCCATCTCCTCTTCCAGGTGTCCGACAGATGTGACTACGTCTTCGTCAACGGGAAGGAAATGAAAGGCAAGATGAACGTGGTGGTGAACTTCACCTACCAGCACCTGAGCAGCCCCCTGGAGATGACCGTGTGGGTGCCCCGGCTCCCGCTGCAGATCGAGGTCTCGGACACCGAGCTTAACCAGATCAAGGGCTGGAGGGTGCCCATCGTCTCCAACAAGAGGTGGGTGTGCTTGTCACGACTCCCTATTAGAGACCCGAGTCGAATATGCTTCCGCTAAAAACACATACTTGCCAGGTAGCTGACTCCAGGCATGACTGGATCCAGGGATTCAAATGGCACCTAGGACGCAGTCTGTCCCCACCTCTGGGGCTGGCTTGCTGTGTGTTGGCTCGTCCTCTACCAGCTTTTCTCATGGAGTTGCAGACTTGCAGAAAGTGCATCCTCTCTTCCCCAGTGGCTCCAGCAGAGGTCCCGGAGTTACACGAGCCTCGCTTGGGCTGTGTGCCCATGCCCGATGCAGTCACTGTGTCGAGGACATAGAGCACACTGTCTGTCCAGCGAGACCTTAGCGCAGTCCCCTGGCAGGAGCCAGACCACCCGGAAGAGGTCAACCCCACCAGAACTGAAGGGTCAATACCAGAAGAGACCAGTGGATTCTGGGAAGGCACGAAAGACAGAGGTCCCCTAGAGAGACCTGGGAGCAGGCTCTGGCTGACCTGGGCAGCCGCTCCGTGCCCCCAGCCCAGAAGCTCTGAGATTGCTTGGTCTCGGGGAGGTGAAGTGAGAAGCCTGTCACCCGTGTGCCTGATCCTTTACTCTGAGGTGTCTGCTAGAGGGACAGGTGTCCTTTATCCACACAGGCCACCAGGTACCAGGGGAGTAGCAAGAGGTCAGCCTCTTTGTTCAGAGAATCTATCATCTTGGAGAAACCCATGACCAAGGACTGCATGCCAGCCACCTGCTGAAAGTCGCAAGTGAGCACATGCGGAATTAGACAAGGGAGCACTCCTGGTGTCTATGCTCAGCAGGGAGGACAGCTGGCACTCTTGTGCCCTGGGGTAGGGGACAGCTTCGAGAATGCAGGCTGTGGGTCCCACGTGTGGTTGGAAGATGGTTTCGGCAGTGACCCTCTCCTTAGTGGTGGGGGCCTCCGCCACTGAGCTGGCGGGACCCTCTCCTTAGCTGCGGGGTCTCGGCCACTGAGCTGGCGGGTGGGGCTAGGAGTGGTTATTGAAGCTGCAGGGCGGGCAGCTGCTGGGAGGACGTGCCGCAGGACTGGCTGAGTCTGATGGTGGCACATCGCAGTGTCACGGCTGTCCAGCTCAGTTCCGGCCACAGAACCAAGCTGATGCTCAGATGGAGACTGCGATGTGCCAGAAAGGGCTGGCTGGATGGAAGGCGTCAGACACGAGGGGAACAGCTGACATCTACCCCCGAGCCAAGCCATCCCGGTCCCTTCTGTGCTTACCGTCACACTACCTTGAGTTTGAGACTGACCCCTCGCGCGCTGGTTTATGGGGCTATGGGGGTCATCCACAGCCCTATCAGATTAGTCACTCATGCTGCACAGTGTAATGATGAGTCCCCAAACTTAGGGGCTTAACGAAGACGCGTACGATCTCACAGTGACGGTCTCACCATATCTCTGAATCGGGCACACAGGCATGGCTTAGCGGGGTCTCTCACAGACGCCAGTCTGGAGCTCGGGTGGGGAGGGCTCTGCCTCCAAGCCCACGTGCTGGTCGGCAGCCCTGGTTCCTCGTTGGCTCTTGCTTTAGCATATGGGAAGCTCTATGGGGCTGCTCACAGTGCGGAGGCGTGCTTCCTCAGAGCAAGCAAGAGAAGAACCAAGGAAAGACTACCAGGCAAGACAGATGTCACAGTCTTTCTTAAAGCCGAATCCTGGACGTGACATCCCCTAACTTTGGCTGTAATCTTGCCCTGGAAGAAGGTTACCAGGCGCAGCTCGCACTCAAAGGGAGGGGATTCCGCCAAGTGCATTCCGGGAGGTGGGGCTCTGGGGACACCTCAGAGCTCTGCTGACCACACCAGCCCCTTCTGATGGTCAGGACCTGTGTCACACCTGTGGTCAGGTATTTGGGTATCACCTGAGTTCTCTCTGAGCCCCACCAGGCTGGGCTCACTGCCCGCTCGCCTTTGCAGCCCCTGCCGTTGGCCCAAGTCAGTACCGATAACCTGACCTGACCGTTTGACAGGCCGGTTCGGGACAGCGAGGAAGAGGAGGACGACGACAGGAGGGGGGGTCGTGGCTGCACACTCCAGTACCAGCACGCCATGGTGCGGGTCCTGACGCAGTTCGTGGCTGAGGCGGCGGACCGTGGCGGGCACCTGGCCCACCTGCTGGGCTCAGACTGGCAGGTGGACATCACAGAGCTGGTGAATGACTTCATGCAGGTGGAGGAGCCCCGCATCGCCAAGCTGCAGGGGGGACAAGTCCTGATCGGCCAGGAGCTTGGGATGACCACCATTCAGGTAAGCAGCCCCAGGGCAAGGACCCTCTATGTCCCTGCTTCTTCTCCGCCCAGATGAGGATTGTTTGTCATTGCTTAGGACATCTATTTCTAGAGCGATGCAAACTGTCGCCTAAATAACGTTAAGTGTAAGGATGTGACAAGAGTCTTGAATTCCTCACTTCCTGCATTTGACAAGCGCTGGACAGCTTCTCTGTATGGGTCATGTTTGAAAGCCCAGTACACTGTCTGTCTCCATGCCATGCTGGGTGTTAGGGTCGTGAGGAGAAGGCTCTGGGCGTGAGCTGGCCTCCTGGGAGCCGTGGGCATGGGCACGGCCAGCAGCTTCTCGCTGAGCCCTCTGCCCCACTGACCATCATCCCGTGTCACAGCGTTCCATCCCGCCGTGATGCCATGCTGTTTCAAGCCCCACCCCAGGCCCCGTGAAAACAGGGCGTCTCAGAAACGAGCCGAGGAGAGGAACAAAGTTATTATGCCCCTCACGGTCTTGGGGGCACCAGCAGCCGGGAACGGATGGAGGAGGAACAGGGTACAACACTGGGTTTTGGAACAGATACTCCCCAAAAATGCTGTTCCAGGAGGCCCCTTGGGTTGAGTCACCTACCTCCTGTCTTCAAAGAAATACGATTGTTCAGTAGCTGCCCCCGCTGGGGCTACTAGCCTGTCAGTGGGATTTCTGACACAGCCGCGTGCGAGGAAGCCTTGTCAGTGAAAGTATTGGATTAAGCAAGATTTAAAGCATATCTGCTCTGGAAAATTGGCTAGTATTTAAAAGAGATCATTTTACTCAAGGAGGAAAATAGATGGGTGTGAAGTGACCCAGGGGTCCCATGCTCCAATGATCTCTAAGACCGGAGAAGGTGACAGTGAGCAAAGCAGGCTGGGCGTGAGCTGGAAGACAGCAGCTCACTTGGGCCCCAAGTGCTGGGAACACAATAGGGGCCAGTGAGGAGTGCTGCGAGGGCGGTGCCGCCAAAGGAAATGCAAATCTAGCACGCTCAGATGTTGCAACTTTTCCGGAAAAGCGAGAACTCTTTTGTATGAAATCCTCTGATTTTTTTAAAGGGTGGCCATTAATTCCATTTTGAAGTTTTATTTACATCAAACAAAACCTATCTGTCCCCCTAGACAAGAGCTTGAAAGCTCCGTGATTGACTTTCAGTTGGAAGATCTAAACCAAAGAGCTAAATTCCAACCATCTGTCCACAGGCTAAACTGACGCCCGGGGACGGGAACCAGGGGCGGCATTAACCACTGTGCCCCTGTGCTGGCGTTGGCCAGGGCTTAGGGCCGGGGACGTGGGCCGGCTTCCCACGCATTCAGCGTGGACACTGTCCTGGTGGGGCAGCGAGTCCTGAAACCCTTTGCTTTATTCCCGCTGAACCCGCCTGAGCTATAAACTTGCTTGTCCGCTTCCTTCTGGGGACTCGTAACTCACGCTCACTGCCATTCAAATTGTGCAGACCAGACTCAGAGACCGAAGGTGGTATTTGGATAGAATTACGGAGCTCGATACACAAATTTCGGGGGTCCTGGGAAAACTGCCATCTCGACATACGTCTTCATAAATATCATACCTCCTCGCAGAGAGAAGCATGTCAGGAACGTGGGTTAAAGGAAGCTGGAAGCCGTGTCATCCAGGGTTAAGGCTGAGGGTTCGTGGGGAGCAAAGTCAACCCTTCAGACTTGAGTGAGGGGTGAGCAGGACAGGGATTCCACAAAAGTAGGATTTCCTCTGCAGGGTCTAAATGGAGCGTAAGCTTGGTTTCCCCGGGACGCCACAGGTGTCCGCAGGAGCAGTGAGACTCGGGGATGTTGGCGTTGATGGTGTGGACTCGCAGCTCTGTTTACTGGGGATGCAAGCTGATCTCCCAGATGCTCGGTGTTTCCCAAGGTATGGGTTCCCACGTGTGCTGTCGTGACACACGGGGTGACTCAGGTGACACGTGGACCAGAGGTCTCCCCTCAGCCACACACGTGTGTGAGAGAAACACGGAAATACGTAACTAGGGCGTCAAAATCATTTTTCCTTGCTTCTGTGAAGTTTCTTAAACCAATTATTTAAGTAAAATAACTAAATAAAATACACACGTGCACAAATAATAGAAAATGGTTGTGCAGTACAAGAATCATGCAGCAAGCCCTCAGTGAATGACAGTGTTAATTCCTCCTCTGCCTGGGGGTCCTGGGGTCATCTGTAGAGTGGGGTGGGGCGTCAGGTCCCCCCCATCTGCTGCCAGACACCGTCTTGCTGTTGCTTTAAAAATACATCATATCTTCACAAGAGAGATACGTTTTTGGAAGAAGACATGAGTGGGAAAGACCCATTTCTGTTCATTCTGACTCATTCATCTGGCTCTACGAGCATCATTTGTGCCATGGGAGGAAACTCTGGGACCACAGAAAGCTTTTCCTTCCATGTTGGTTCTGCCTTTCAGATCCTGTCGCCTCTGTCAGACGCCATCTTGGCAGAAAAGACCATCACCGTGCTGGATGAGAAGGTGACCATCACGGACCTCGGGGTCCAGCTGGTGACAGGGCTGTCACTCTCCCTGCAGCTCAGCCCAGGGAGCAACAGGGCCATCTTTGCCACTGCGGCAGCTCAAGAGCTTCTGCAAAGGCCCAGACAGGTATGGAGGTGGGGCTGGGGTCACACAGCAGGTGGGTCAGGCATCTGGAGGAGTCACATGTGGGGCCAGGTCACATGTCAGGTGGGGTTATTCAATGAGCGGGTCACACATCATGCGAAGTCAGTGGAGTGGGGTGAGGTCACACATTAGATCAGGCTATCCGTCTGGTGGAGTCACTAATCGGGGGTCCCCCAGAACAGTGGGGTCCCACGTCATGGGTCTCTCAGCCTGAAAGGGGTTTGAGAGGCAGG
The DNA here is from genome assembly GCF_002007445.2 of Ailuropoda melanoleuca. Taxonomy (NCBI): domain Eukaryota; kingdom Metazoa; phylum Chordata; class Mammalia; order Carnivora; family Ursidae; genus Ailuropoda; species Ailuropoda melanoleuca. Next base: position 2,518,787 of record NC_048229.1, read on the forward strand.
CAACTCTCTGGCACGTGCTTCCTAGCTCCCCTAAACAGAGCTGCAAGAAAAAAAAAAGGTTGCCCAGGGTCCAGGATCATAGGCCTCCAGGAGATGAGGGACTGGACAAGGACACCACTCCATTAACCACAGTGCCGGAGTCACCTGGGCCGTCTCACACTCTTCCGCTGCCCCCGCAGCCCCAGGGAGGTGGAGTGGCCTCCGGGGAGGTGCCCACGGGCTGCTGCCGTGTCCCTGAAAGGAAAGTGGGGTAGCAGGTCTGGGGCGCTGGGAGGTCGAGTCACTCTCGCCAGGCTTACGGTTTAGCTCAGGACGGAAGTGAGGACCCCGTGGGGATGTCCGCCAGCATCGCCCTTCTCTGAACGGGACACCGTGCACTGACGCTGACCTGCGCGGATGTGTGTGTGGATGCGACGGTTCCCGACGGGCGCTGGAAATAGGACATGCGCAACTGTCACATGGGCTCCTCCCTCGTTAGAGGAGAGTAAGCTTTATTTTCTAGAGGGATGTGGAGTCTCGGGTGAACCTTGCTGAGCAACAAGACAGTGGCCTCCAGCTGCCGATTCTTGATTCTCTCTGCGCCTCGTGAAGCGGGACTGTCCTCCCGCAGGGCTGCTGGAGGGCCTCCAGCCCAGGTGGGGGGTTTCCTGGCAGCTTCCCTTCTGGGTGGGGATGCTTACTGGCAGGTGTCCCCCGGCACCCGCTCCCCCGGCACCGCTGAGGCTGCAACCGTGCTCTGAGCTGAGCCGGACTCATCCCAGGACACACAGAACCCTCCTGTTCCCCAGCCTGCACCCGTCCCTCTGCGCTCCGCGGCCTGTGTTCGCTTACGCTCTGCCTCTTTGCCATGGCCTTTGTGTGCAGAAGCTTGGATTATAAAACACTTAACGTGGATGATTCCAGTAAGAAATATGAATTCTTGCCAAAGACAAGCCTCCTTTTTCTCAGGACGGGATGCCATCCAGGAGGCAAGGCACAGATAACAAAGGAGAAATAACCCGGGGCTGATTTCTGTCTTCATGGGGTGATAAAAGCAGGGGACCGCCAACCAGGAGTTAAGGAAGCAAGAAGACACGGTTAGAATAAGACCAAAGAGCTAACCCATTTGCGACATGCAGAGCTGAGCACGCTCCCCTGCGGGCAGCTCCGTACTTGGTCTGGATGGCCCTTAGTCCCTGCGTGCACTTGGCTCTGACATTTCAGTCTCAAGAAATCCAATGGCGTTTGAGTCTCCTGCTCTGATTTCCTGGCGGATTGGAAGAGCCTGGTGAGTCGGTGTCACGTCCAGGGGCTCTCGGGATGCGTCTTGGCANGTTAGAATAAGACCAAAGAGCTAACCCATTTGCGACATGCAGAGCCGAGCACGCTCCCCTGCGGGCAGCTCCGTACTTGGTCTGGATGGCCCTTAGTCCCTGCGTGCACTTGGCTCTGACATTTCAGTCTCAAGAAATCCAATGGCGTTTGAGTCTCCTGCTCTGATTTCCTGGCGGATTAGAAGAGCCTGGTGAGTCGGTGTCACGTCCAGGGGCTCTCGGGATGCGTCTTGGCAGCGTTCTGCAATTAGCGGCTGGCCGGAGCCAACGCCTGACGGTCGCCGTGTTTCCTGGCGGTGCTGAAGAAGGAGNAGCCTGGTGAGTCGGTGTCACGTCCAGGGGCTCTCGGGATGCGTCTTGGCAGCGTTCTGCAATTAGCGGCTGCCGGAGCCAACGCCTGACGGTCGCCGTGTTTCCTGGCGGTGCTGAAGAAGGAGCAGGAGCTCCCTTCCGGTCACATTCCTCCTTCCAGACACCAGACAGCACCGGGGTAAACCTGGCTCCGGTCATGCTCAGGGGCTCTTTAGTTGCCAGAAAGAGAAATCCAGTCAAGCGAGCTTGAAACATGAGGGATCTGTTACCAGAACTGGGGGCTCCCCCAGACCCCAGTTGTGGGAACTCGGGAGAGGCAGGGTCTCGGCAGTCTCTCCAGCCCACACTCCCTGCCCTGTGCCTTCCTTCTGCTGAATTTCTTTTTCTTTCCCTGTACTAATGCTGGGCACAAGCATTTGCTTATCCCTGATCCATTGTGGTGGCTCCAAGGTGGGCTCCACCCCCCAGTTTTATGTGAGTCCCCATGCATCTTCCTGCAGCTCAGGCTTCCACCCTCTCTGTCTTATTTCAAATTTTTGAGAGAGAGAGAGAGAGATTCACTGGCTCAGAGCTGCTGAGATGAACGGCTCTGAAGGCTACCTTGTGCCCCCTTGCCCCCAGTCCGGTCCGCTGTGGCGCCGTGGCCAGGAGTGCGGGCGCACGTGTCTCTCCAAGCTAGTCATCTTCCCGGGCTTGGGGTGGAGCAGGTTCTCTGAGATCTGGGGGAGGGAGGGAACAACGGGCGCACCAGTTCGCAGTCCAGCACAATGACCTCTTCCTTGAAATTAAAGGCTCACATTCAATCAGAGAGTATCTCCTCTATTACGGTCTGCCTGGTCCAACCAGTGCCAAGGAGAGTTGATCCAAAGCAACAAAGCAAAAAGGCAAGAGATAGAGATATGTGCAGACCTTGGCCCTGGCCACTCCCTGGTCTCCCCGTCTCCCCCGCTGGTTGAGGGGACAGAGGGTGGCAGACACAGTCCACGTAGAGTGCGTGTCTCCCTGGCTGGCGTAACTCCCTGTCTCTGAGTCAACACTGCGTCTGGAAACCCGTACAGACCCGCCCCCGTAGACCCAGGCGCAGCAGGAGCAACAGCACCGAAGCCTGCGGCACGTCTGGTGCCCCTGTCCGGACCAGGAGCTGTAATCTCCATTGTGAGTAATGAGCGGAGACTGAGGATGAAAGCAGCTTAAAAGTTATGTCATAAATATTTTCCCCTGAAATGTGTGACACTCGTGAATGATCCCACTAAGCAGGCACACCCTTTGACGTGCAATTTGCGGTTCCACATAAGCAGACCTTGCACCCCTAAAAGCCCCGTCTTTCTTTCGACCCCTCGGGGAAGAAAAGCAGATCTTCTAATGGGGCATTTAGCATGGGCCCCGCTTCACTCTCATGTCAAGGCCGTGCTTGTGTTCTTTGGTTTCCCACCTCCAAATGCACTGGTTTTCTTCCATGACCCTCGTGCGCCCGGTCTCTTAGCCTTGCTCTGCTGAAAAGGCGTTCCTTTGTTCTTGCTGTATGATTTTCGCCACGAATGTCTACTGCACAAAGACCTGGTGTCCTTGAGCCCTGGGGCCTGTGCTCATTGACTTATTTTATTCAACAGGAAGCGGCCATCAGTTGCTGGGTCCAGTTCAGTGATGGTTCCATCACTCCCTTGGATATCTACGATGGGAAAGACTTCTCCTTGATGACCACCTCCCTGGACGAGAAGGTGGTCTCCATCCACCAAGACCCCAAATTCAAGTGGCCTATCATCTCTGCGGAAGCCGAAGGGCAGGGTGCTCTGGTAAAGGTCGAAATGGTCATCAGTGAATCGTGCCAGAAATCCAAGCGGAAGAGCGTGCTGGCTGTGGGAACAGCCAACATCAAAGTTAAGTTTGGCCAAAATGATGCGAATCCCAACACCAGCGACAGCAGACACACTGGGGCAGGAGTTCACCTGGAAAATAACGTCAGTGACAGAAGACCCAAAAAACCCTTGCAAGAATGGGGGAGTCAGGGGGGACAGTATTACAGCAGTTCTTCCATGGGCCTCATGGAAGGAAGAGGGTCGACGACAGAGAGGTCAACCTTCCAGAGAAAGAACGGCCGAGGAAGCCTTCTAGATGATGACAGCCACCTGCAGACCACCCCCATCGACCTCACCAGCTTCCCGACCCAGGGGGACCTGCCCAGAAGCGACGGGGAAGCGGACGAGAGTGGCCTCACGCAGGCATCCAAAGGGCTGAGCGACTTGGAGATCGGCATGTACGCTCTGTTGGGGGTCTTCTGCCTGGCCATTTTGGTCTTCCTGATAAACTGTGTGGCCTTTGCACTGAAATACAGGCACAAACAGGTTCCCTTCGAGGAGCAAGAAGGTCTGAGTCACTCCCACGACTGGGTCGGGTTGAGCCACCGCTCCGAGCTGCTGGAGAACCACATCGACTTCGCATCCTGCCAGGAGGAGCAGATCACTGCCATTGACAGGGGCATGGATTTCGAAGAGAGTAAGTATCTCCTCCTCGGCACAGACTCCCAGAAGAGCATCAACGGGCCGCTGTTCCAGGGTTCGGGCCCCACCGTTGCAGACGGGAAGGGTCAGAAGAGCGAGCCCCCGACGTCCCCTACCTCAAAAAGGAAAAGAGTAAAATTTACCACCTTCGCCACCATCCCCTCGGATGAAGGATGCCCCACCATGAACTCCATACTGACCAGCGGTGAGGACATGAGCTGGGTCTGCCAGGATCTGGACCCCGGGGAAAGCAGACAGCCCCACGGCTGCATGGAAAGGTTACGCGAGGATGTGTAAGCCAGACGCTCGCAGACATGGGTTCTCGCTCACCTCTCAGCCTTTAATTTGGGGATGTGCGGCAAGGGCACCCCCGGGAAAGGAGTGAAGTGACAGGACAGGATAAGAACGCCCCTATCAGCACAGCCCTGGCAGATGGCGCCGGCTCGGCTGGGGTGGCCCCATGTCGGGATCGAGGCTCACATTCTGGCATCCGGTGTCTCGGCCGGTGTTAAGGGGCGGATTGTGCATGGCACGATTTGTAGAACTTGGAAGAAAAATGAGTTCTGAATCACTGAGCTTCTGAGAGGTCCTGGGAAGAGCAGCCCCCCTCTGTCCCTCACTCTCTTTCTCTGTGGAATCAAAGCCCTTTGGGTACAGTGACCACGTGGGTCCATAACTCAGTATTGCAGACTCCGGGAGAACCCTGGAGGGAGGGCAAGTGGATGGACGGGAGGCAGTGAGTCATCTGAGCCAGGATGTGCAGCCCGCCGTGGGTGGGACCAGGGGCCACGTCCAGAGAGCGGGGAGCGCCTGGGGGGGGCGTCATCGCGGAGTGTCATCGCCCAAAGACCAGCGCGGCCTCTTGACTGACCAGGAGCTGCTGACAGGGACAGAAGGGGCCCACGTGGGCAAATAGGCCACGGATATCTTTGTAAGGAGAGGCCGAGAGCAAAGGAGCAGCCCCCTGGGGGATTCGGAACATCCCTTTATTTGTGAACTAGGGATATGGGGCACAGAATGTCAACCTGGTTCAAGGAACTGGGCTTTTTCGGGCAAGTCCACTGTGCTCCAATGTGCACTCCTCTCCCCACCAGCTGTCTAAGAGCCATCGCTCGCTTGTGGGCATGGGGGACTTTTCCAGCATCCCCCCCCCACCTCTGTGGCCGGTCGGTCAACTCCAGTGGCTCCACCAGGTGAACATCACTCATGTCCTTTCCTTGAAGAGGCTGGTCTTTCAGGATTCGCGGTTCTTGCGGTGAATTCGACACCAAGGGACACTCATCCCCCTGCGCCTCTGGGAAGATGAGGGAGCCGTTTTGTGATGGCCCTGCGGACGGCCACACCGGGTCTCCCGTCCAAGGCTGCAGAGACAAATGTGGACGAAGGTGGAGTGCACGGCCGGGGAGAGCCAGGGCCCTGCTGTGCCGCAGGGGGCCGGGCAGGAAGCCTGTCCTCACCCCTGTGCGGGCTTGGACCCTTGGAGGGACGGAGGTGCCCGCACTTGGGGGAGAGAGGGCGGCCCCAGTCTGTCCTGAGGGCTTTAACATTGTTGCTTGAAGTCAGAATGACTCTGAATGTCTCCCGAACCCCTGGACACATGGGAAGCCACTAAGGTAGGGGGAGAGATGAGTGGATTCCTGCCCCGGCTCGAGCTCCTGCCAAGGCGGGGAAGGGCAGCGGGACCCCTGGCAAGGAGAGCCGCGGAGAAGCAGGGTGGGTGGCAGGGGAGGGGGGGAGCTCTCTCTCCTCTGTCATTTTCTGTTTCTCTGCTTTGAGATGCTCTTCTTTGGTTTCTCTCTTTCTCTGTGTGTCTCTCTGTCCCTGTGTCTCCCTGACTCTATTTCTCTGCTTCCCCTGTGTCCCTCCCTCCCTTTCTTTCTTCTTCTTCTCCTCCTCCCCTCCTCCTCCTCTCCCCCACAGCCCTCCTTAATGCATATAATTGAATTCTCCTTGGATCATGGGTGTCCCTTCCTCCAGCTTATCCTTCCCACCTTAGTACTCCCCCCAACTGAGGTGCTCCCCTTTTGCTCTAAGCCTGGGATTCCAGAAGCTGTAAGCCACCTGCTCCTGTCCCCGAGTTGACTCACCGTGTCTGGTGGGGCGATTAAACTGTCACCCCTTCTCAATGACGGTCCTTTGCTTTCAGTAGCTCTCCTGATATTTCTTTCCATCTGTACCCGCGTGATGTCCTGTTTAATGCGGCAGCCGCTGCCCACTCTCAGATTCATCTCCCTGCCGAATGTATTGTAGATCGTAAGAATGTAATATATGTTTATACACTTACCGACTGTAAATATAAAGTTTGCATTCAGCGGCTTTATGGCTGTCCTTTGTCTTTCTACACACTGACCCCCTCCGAGGGGCTGGTGCCGATCGCGGATGGCTCTCCAAACGCTGTGGCTTTTGGTAAATGAAAATGCAGATTTAAGGATCCCAGCACAATCCAATTACGCTCTTACACGGTGTAATGTCGCTCTCTGCATCGAGACAATGTTGACACATGATGACAAAGTGCCTTGTGTACTAAGTGTCTCTCCTTCAGGACCTGAAAGGATTTTCAAATAAATCACATGTGCAATTCTCTGCTAAAAGCCTGCTGACTGATGGTGGTAAGTGAGAGCCATGGCAGGCGAGAGTATATCCCAGCTCCCTCTGGACTGCAGCGAGGAAAATTGCTCTGTCCTTTCCTTGGATCTCACACGTACATTCAGATGTCAGCTTTCCGAGGTGTGCCCACAGTGGCTCTGGGCTGAACAAAAAAGGTTGACTTTTAGATTCCTCTAATAGTCAAATGCAGTCTGGAGACCCTTCCGCTGGGGGGAGAAAAAAAAAAAAGGTGCATGAAATTCTTGTATCCATGCAACAGTATCAAGTGATGGGTCACTGCTGATTCCCTTGTATTTACTAAGCACCTACTGTGTGCTAGGAATTATTGCAGGTGCTGGAGATGGAGAGTAAATATGTCATGCCTGCTCTCAAGGATGTTACATCTACTCGGGTGGGGGGATAACTTCAATGTAAATTTCAGATTGATGTAAGTTGTAGAAAGGATGATAGAACAGGTTACAGAAGAGACAAAGACTGAGTCAACATCGAACACGTTAGCCATTTCACCTAAAAAAAAAAAAATCTGGATCTCTATCTTCTTTCGAAAATAGACACTTTGGTGAAATGGGGCTTACAACCCAACTTGGCTCTAATTGGGAACAGTGGATTTGCTATTGCCACCTCCAGGCAGGACACCCAGATTGTCTCCCTGACTCAGAGTTGCGGTCTGTGCCACCACTTTCCCCAGAATAGAGAAACAGTGCACCCTGGTCATGTCTCTACCCAACAGTGAAAAAAAGCAAATATAAGCAGAAGGAAGTTGTGTGTTCCAAAGACAATTAGGGAAAAGTGTATTGCTTTATGAAAGAGAGAACAGCCCCGTGTGTCTCCCAGGCAAACACAGAACGTTGTTGTCTAACAAACACGACTTCACACAGCCCGTAATGCGGTCTCTATGCCCAGAATTCAAGGAAGAAGAAGTGATCTGAGACTCTTGAAATGCTTTTTCAGCAGGGCACTTTTGAATGTGAATAAAGTGCAGCTGTCTCCTTTCCTTCATCGCACCGCCTGCCTCCTCATTTCTGCCCCCGCGGGGCCCCTGGAGCGAAGTTCCCACCTGCTAAGGCCAGACCCCAGGCAGCAGGAACCAGAGCCCTCCGCGCCCCACGTTCCCTCCGTGCCCCGAGTCCCCTCCGTGCCCCGGACGTGGCTGACCAACCATCTCTCGTCAGGCGAGTTGGGCTGCTTCACCGTCCCCCAGACTGCGGGCTGGGGCCACAGGAATTTCCCGTCTCACAGTCTAGAGGCTGGAACTCCAAGATCAGCTGTCAGCAGGGTCCGTTCCTCCCGAGGTTCCAGGCTTCTGTCCGGCTCCTGGTGATTTGTGGGCCATCTCTGGTCCTGCTTGCCTCGTAGACGCCTTGTCGGTGTAAAACCCCACCTTCGCCCTCGTGTTGACACAGCCTTTCCACGTGCTGTGTGTGTGTCTGCGTACGAATTGTCGCTTTTATCAGGACACCAGGCGTATTGGAGTGGGGGCCTACCCTGCTCCGTAGGACCTCCTCTTAACTAATTGCACCTGCAAAGACCCCATTTCCAAATAAGGTCCCATCTACTACTGAGAGTTAGGACTTCAACATGTGAATTTGGGGGGATACATTTTGATCCACAATGCCGACCTCTGGCCCGAGGTCTGGGCAGCTGACTGCAACACAGGCCAATCCAGCACGGGCAGGGGGCCCACCGGGCTCCCATGAATGCGTCTACAAAACCCTTTACCAACGGGGCTGTGCCAGGGCACTTGGGGTGTGAGGGACCATGTATCTGTTTCCCTCTGGGGAGTCTCATACTGAATTACCCCATTTGTCACATCCCAGGTGTGGTCATTAGCTCTTCCCCAGGGGACCCCCCCCCAGCCACTGTAGCAGCAGCCAGCGGGGCTTTGGCAGGATGGGGGTGGACCGGGGTGCACCCCAGGCAGCCTGTGTCCCCCAGTCCAGTGGTCATGGATGACCTGGATCTGTGTTGGGGGTGGCAGAGGCGTGATGGAGGGATGGGCAGAGGGGAGAGGATGCTGTGGCTGGAGGTCTAACGGAAGGCTGCCTTGGATCAGTGGAACGTATGCCCGGCAAGAGGCGCTCCTCTCCAGGTCTCTGGCACACACCTGGGCTGCACCTTGCCCCGACTGACACGTATATGGGACAAAACCACTGAACTGTGTATCATACATGTGTGAGTGGGAGAAAGAAAGGTAGAGAGACTACGTGAATTTGGGGAGGGGTGTTTATCTCCCTTGGGTGCCATAACAACTGCCCATAAACTGGGAGGCTGAAAGCAACAGGAATGGACTGTCGCCCCTGCCCTCTGTTCTGGCGGCCAGATGCCCAGCACAGGGTGTTGGCAGAGCTGGCTCCCCTGAGCGCTGGGAAGGACTGTGCCATGCGTGCCTCTTCCCTGGCTTCTGGTGGGCCTGGCCATGGCCTGTCACCACGCCGCCTTCTCTCTGTGTCTCTGGGTCCAAATACTCCTCCTACAGGGACATAGGTCACTGGTTAGGGCCCACCCCACTCCAGGATGACCCCAGCAGTCTTCCCTTGTCTTTTCCAGCACCCTGGACACTGGAGCCGTAAGAACCGGACTCCGGGAAATCAAGGGCCGGGCTGAGGAAGGGAGAGCAGGCTCCCTTCTCAGATAACGCATGTGAGGGCATGGCAGAGACCCACCACTCTCTGGCTGGGTCCCCCTGCAGGTCCCCTGGGGCCACGCGCTCTCTGTGTCACTGCCTTTTTCTGGGTCGGCCAGACTATGGATTTCTCATGGCTCTTTTCTCTGACGTTCAATCAAGTCTGATCCGCCGGTTACGCTAATGGGCTCGGAGCGCCATGGTCCACGTTTGGTTTATATCTTTAAAAGCTCCTGCCTTGTTCGACTTTGCTCCCCCTGTGTCCAGAGCATTTCATGGCTCTTAGAGGGATCTACTGAGTAGACAGTCGATGTTTGCTAAATGAAAATTAACAGGGTGACCTTTTTAAAACATAAATCATGTCACTCTCAGCTTAAAACCCTCCAGTGACTCCCACACATCCTCCAACGGGCTCCAGAGTCCAGACCGTGACCCACAGCCCAGAGTAATGTGGTGCCGGCCATCACCCCACCCTCATCCCGCCTCTGCCCTGCTCTCCTACTAAGTCCCAGACTCGCTGATTTCCTTCGGGCTGTTCCTCCCATAAACAGGCTCATCTGTACCTCAGAGCCCTTGTGGGCTGTCCTCATCATTCGGGTCCCAGCTCCTACAGTGTCCCTTCCCTAGGCCTGCTCTGATGACCTTAGATCATGCTCCCTTCCCTTCCCCGCCTGCCCCTCCGCTCCAAAATCCCCTATCCCCTTTTCTACCCTTTATGACTCTCAGAGCACTCTGGAACTGTGCTTTCTAAGTATTTTCTTTCTTGCCTGTTGTGTGTCTTCCCTCATAGAATATACTTCCAGAAGAGTAAGGACTTGGTCCATCCTGTTCTCAGCTATGTACCCTGTGACTGGAGCCATGCCTAGCAAAAGTCAGCAGCCAATGAGCATTTTTGGATGAATGGATAGATGGACAGGGGAATGGGGGGGATGGATGGATGGAGGATGGGGAGGATGGATGGATGGAGGATGGGGAGGATGGATGGATGGAGGATGGATGGATGGAGGATGGGGAGGATGGATGGATGGATGGGGGTGTGGGGGGTG
>NC_048229.1:2529285-2535848 GCF_002007445.2 Ailuropoda melanoleuca
GGTGGGAAGGATGATTGGTGGATGGAGGGATGGATGGATGGGGGGATGGGGGATGGACAGATGATTGGATGTTTGGATGGATGCATGGGCAGAGAGATGGACAATGAGTACTTTACAGAGCAGGGGTAATGAAGGCATCATCTAATAAAGTAAGTTGGTTACCTGGTGGGAGCCAGAAAAGCGAAGTGCTGCGGTGGAATTTAAAATGGCATCTAACTGCAGTGTCATATGGATGTGACACCAGCATGTTCCTCTGGGCCAATAGGCAAGTCCAAATTTGGTCGCTTTAAGGGAGGGAAAACTAAGTCAGATGCAATTCCTGCCCTCAAGAGACACACAGACGGTAATACTCCTCCTCGTCTCTTGCGATGGAGACCTTGCTGGCTTCCTCTGAAGGTCTGTGCTGCCGTGCGTGGAGCGCCGTGAATTCAGTGTCCCCCTTCTTCCAGATGCACCTCAGCATTCTGCCTGCCGTGCCGTGCACAATAGGTATCCGCAGAGCCTGCTGACGGGCCCCCCTCCCCGCCGACAGGAAGGGGCTCCTTCTTTTCTAGCCCCTTCCCCCATACCTGAGCATGTTTGGAGTTGGGGCAGTCCCTGTCTGCCTTCTGGTGCACTTGGGGCCATGCTATGGCACTGACAAGGTCTGCAAATGGTCATGACAGGTGCGCTCCCCATGAGGGGAGAGGTGAAGCACGAGTGTGGGTCCCCCATCCTCTCTCTTGTCCTGCCGTGGTGACTCAGAAGCCACATGCTAGGGTGCGGCTCCAGTCATCGCAGCCTGGCCCCCTGAGCGGCCATGGGAGGAGCTCAGCCCTGCAGGGCAGGCCACTCGCACACACCCCTCTTGACACGAAATAGACCCGTGTTCCCTTACAGGCTGCCCTTACGGTGTATTTATTCCTGTAGCCGCAAGCTGATGAGACGATCTGTTAGCACGCTACATTCATTAGATGTCACTTGGTGTGTTGAACGGCTGGACTCCTGAGAGCAGACCTTCGTGCCGACGTGGGAACGCGGTGCGGGGAGGAGGGGACAGGATTCCTGCTGAAGCAGGCTCTTTCCCCCGGCGGGGGTCCGCATGACTTCGGAGCCCCTGCGGGCTTGGCCTGGAAGAGCAGAGCAATGGCACCACCTGCCGCCGTCTCTGGAGGCCCAAGCTTGATTCCGACACCAACGTGAGGAAAGCACAGGGACCCCTTGCCTGTCTCTCATTGCCGCCGTGAGCTCATTAGTCAGCCAAGAACGGTCTCTGCTTTGCTGTCTGTGGCAGGGTCACCCTAGAGCCCGACTCTCCCCAGAGGCCCCTGTGCTGGCTGGTGGTCCCAGCTGCACAGCCGGCCCCTTCCCCACCTGCCCGTGGGAAGAGTCCTGCTGCTCAGCGGCCCCTCCCTGTGCCCGCCCCGCTCCGGAGTCACTGGGCAGCTGAAGGTCAGGGAACGGCTCTAGGCTCTCCCATGGCTCCCCATGTGGCCGACTTCCAGCCTCAGACCTCAGCAGGGCCTCAGCTGCTCACAGGAGAGCCGAAGCTGCCAGACTCTTCTGTGTTCCACTGTGAGTGTTTGCAGCATTCTGTGCTGCTGCCGTGACCCCGTAAAAGAGCCAGGGGAGTGACACAAGTCCGTTTATCCCCCAGCGCCCCCCACCACACCCCCTGAGGCTCCGTTTCACCACCTACGATCTGGAGAGAATGTCACTTGCCCCGGGGACCCCCTTGGAAAGCGCCTGCAGGTGGTGGAGCTCTGCCTGCCCCCAGGTTTGACAACAGAACAGTGGCCCTGCCTGAGATAACCTCCGTGGACCCCAACTCCAGTGGTTTGGTTGCTGCCCCTGCTGCTCTTTGGGGACACCTCCCTTTGCACACCTGCTGGCTGCCACTTCCCGGGGCCCCAGCCAAGCCCCGCGGCTGAGTCTGTGCTCTCGGCCTCCCGGTGCGGGGCTTTGCCACGGCGGGTGAGGCTGTCACACGGGAGACCTGGCTGCCTCGTTAGGATGGCTGCGCTGATCGCACAAGGATATCATGGGACCTTCACCCAGCAGCAAGCTCTTCTTGATGTGGACACAGAAGGAGCTGTCGGACAAGAACATCAGTAGCTCGTGGTGAGGGAGGCTGACTTGAACTGGGCATGGAGGGCCCTTGGGGACTCGGGGCCCCGGGGGCATCCTCATTGGCTGGGGGCCTGGCGCTCGCTCCCTTCCAGCCCGGTGGGTCTACAGAGCAGCTGGAGTGAGTGAAGGTCTCCAGCCAGACACCTATTTGAATCTCGTGCCCGTCGACCAAAACAGATCATGCTCTGTCAGCCTCGGAAGGGGAAGGGGGTGCTCCCCCCAGAGGAGATGGACACCGGCGAAAGTGAGAATGTTATGCCTTCCCAGAATGTAGAGAGTCCTGGAAGATGAGATCCTTGTTTTCCTTTCAGCCCCTTCCTTTTCCCCACAGTCTTAGGAAACGTAAACGTAAGAATAGCAAGTCACCAGATTAAGCCAAGTATCCCACCGATGCTTCAAAATGTTCACTGTCCCCAAAGGACCCACCCATTCCCACTATTTGGGGGGATTGTGGGCTCCCTCTGTCCTGAAGGGGCATGATGCTCGTGTCCTCCCGCCCTTCGATCCATCCTGTGCCAGCACCACTGGCGGCCCCGGATGCCGCTGCACGAGGCGGGTCTTGCTGCTACGTTCCCAAGGGGCATTTTGCCAGCCATGACTGTCACCTACAATTCGCTGCGGGGAGGAGAGGCACCGGGCCTGGAGGGACCCCTGGGGCAGAGCTCAGCCACCGATAAGCAAGAAGGCTTCCCAAATTACATTTTTTTCCCATGGATAAATAAACAAAATCTAAACCCTCCCAGTTTTAAAAAGCCTCAAGGAATATGCAAAACTCAGTGTTCTCCTTAAGGTATTTGAAAATAATTGTGGTTGGAGAGAAAGAGAGAGGAAGCATGGGTTCAATAACGAGCCTGTGGCCCAAAGAATCCCCCAGTGGAGTTTCAGGGAATGCAGGGCTGACGCTGTCCTCGGAAAGAGACAGCAGCCAGATCATCGTGCAGAGCAGAGAGCAGCTGCTGGGCAGGATTCATCCAGACGATCCCGTTTGGAAAAGCTGTGTCGAGACGCTTTCGGAAGTCCACATTCCCCAAGGCTGGGTTCTCCTCCAGGAGGAGGGACCACTGCCCAAGCTGGTACCGTGTGTTCGTGGCTCACGGCTGTGCAGCAGTCCCCCCAAAACTTCGTAGCTTCCAACAATGTGTATTTGTTACTCGTCCCTCTTTCTGAGGGTCAGACATCTGGTTCGCTGGGGGCCCGTGGCTTGGGGTCTCTTGCGAGGTTGCCGTCAGAGGCTGGCCGAGGCTGCAGGCACTGGACAGTTTGGCTGGAGCCGGATGACGCATGTCAAGGTGGCTCACGCACTTGTCTGGAACGTTAGTGCTTGTTTGAAGCCCTCGAACGTGCGCTCTGCTCAGGTTTGCTTGAGTGACCTCACAGCACGGCAGCCAGTGTCCCCCAGCACCGGAGGGCCAAGGGAGCAGAGGGGAGCCGTATCGTGTTCCACGCCCCAACTGTGGAAGTCACATGCCGCCGTTTCTGGTGTTCTTCTGGTTACAGAGTGGTCGTACTGAGTATGGGAGGGAACCACACGAGGCCCCGCATACCAGGAGGTAAGAATCATTGGGGCCATCTTGGATACTGGAGACCACGAGCTTCTCAGGTAGGCTCTCTCCAACTCCCCACAGAAATGGCCTTCTCCATACTGATGAGCTTACATCCAACTGCCCAGAAGACCGCTAAGGAGAGGGATTGTCTCTTTCCCAGTGGTTCCAGCAAAACTCCAGAACTGGAGTCATTGATCTGGTTTGAGTTAGGTGCCCATCCTTGAACCAGTCATCATATAACCAGGGGATAATTGAAATCTTCCACTGGCCGGACTTTGACCCTATGCCCACTCTTCAGCAATCATCCCCCTCCCATCCACATGAGAGTCCTCATGGAAAATTTGGGTTAACTTCCATATTTTCATAAAAAAGGGGAACGGAAAGAGAGCAGGAAAGATCGGCCAGTGTCAATTAAGGTGCTAGTTATTCCTAAAGAGAATAAAGAATTGGCTGCCCCGAAGTTCGGTGCTCAGCGCCCGGCCCTGCTTCTCACTCACCGGTGGATCGATGAGCATGGGAGGTTCAACTGCGGGACCTTTCGTGTGGGATGAAGGGGAGATGAGATTCCGTGGCGGCCTCCCTGTGGCCATATGGAATATTCACGACACCATCGGCTGTTCTGTTTCTTCCCAATTTCTGAGATGCGCTCAAGTATATGAAGGCTTTGAAAATAATCCCCAGCCTGTCCCAATGCTCCTCAACTGAGACATAATCAATGTGTGCACTTAAAATTGTCCATTTTTTGGTGTATAATTGTACAAATAGCCTGAGCCGTATGTGTCGATACATGGATCTTGGCCGGGAGGCTCATCCGTTACCGGAAACTATCAATCACACCGTCCCCCTGCTTGAGCGGATCTGAACAACCTTGTGTGGGACGACACAGGTCGTGAGAGGGCCGAGTCTCGAGCTTCAGGCCCAGAAAGTCAAAGGGATTTTCTCAGTCACACCCCTTGTGAGTGGCAGAGCCGGGGGTTGAACCTTGACTCCTGATGCCCCACCCACTGCTTGTTGGTTAGGGCTACGGGATTTTCCAACCCCATTTCCTATTGATACTCCAAATTACTTGGCGGTTACCTCAGTTGTGTGCGTTCTCGGTGGGATAGGAGCGGCAGGTGGCTGAGCTTCTGTCCAGAAGTCAAAGGTCACCTGGATCCTCCTTGGCTCGGAGCCTTTGCATCCCTCCCGGGGGCCCGGCCAGCGGGTGAGCTCACATTCTGGGCGTGGTTCACCAGGTACATGTTCTCTCCAGGCATTAACTCTCAAACAAGGGACCCGAGGCCAGAAGAGGCAGGTGAAATGCATCTGTTCCACTGAGAGCTGCTCAACCTATTTGGACCGCTTGGGACCATTCCTGCTCCCCAATCTCCAAGGCAACCCTGCTCCCTGGCTGTTTCCTCTCTCCCCAGGGCATTTGTGAGCTCCCAGGGACCTTCCAGAAAATCATATTCTGCTTGTATGAATGAGAGTGCGTTTCTTGCCTGCAAACATTCTGAGAAAACTGGTCTTCCTATTATATGCTTCCTGGTAATGACAGGGCATTTCTGTTCTCCTCGTATGGCATGCAGGCCACAGTCGTTCGGGATCTCCGAAGCCTTACGTTTTGAGAGAGTCCCGTATCAGGCTACAAGCTTATCTTCCAGGAAAAAGGAAGTGCAGACACACATTACATCCTCCCTCAGCGTCAGCATTATCAGTATTTGGGGCTTGATAATTTTGGGCCATTGCAGAGTGTTTTACTGTGCCCCGGCCTCTGTCCATTGGGTGCCCGTCACCACCCCTCCAAACATTTCCCCCTGCCCCATGGGTGGCAACATTGCTTCTGGTAGAGAACTTCTCTTCTACCAGTCAGAGCCCTTGCGCCAGCCCACAGAGAGAAGTAAAAGGCCGAGGGGGCGGGGAGCAACTTTCCTTCCGATGGACATGACCCTGGAGTTGTACACAGCTCTTCCACTCACACACCATTAGCCTGGACTCGTCACCATGCTACCCAGAGCTGCAAGGGATGCTGGGAAGGGTCACCACCTGGGCAGCCGTGTGCCTGGCTCAAGTTCAGAGAATCCTTTTACTAAAAGGAAGGCAGGAAGAATGGATTCTGGGGACAATGGGTAATCTCTGCCCAGGCCCTGACTCTGGGGTCTTCCAAAGGCAAGTGCCAAGAAGACCACGGATTCAAGTCGCCTTGGCTGGATACGTGTGGAGATGATTGTAGGTTATAGACACACACACGTGCACACACACACACACACACATATACACATGCATATACATACAGAAAATTCATCTATCTTCATATACACATAAATATACATATATATGTTACAAATATATTTTATTGTGCTCCCCAGAGGCAGGGGAACCTGGAACAGGTCGAGGTTGTAGAAAAGTCACTCAGCATTACGTTTCATTGGAGAAGCCCATCCTTATGCACGGCAATGAAGTCCACAGGCTGGGAGCAAGGGCTTGGGGGCCACGGGGGTGAGGGGCTGAGCCGGCTGCTACCGCTGCCCCACTTCATGGAAGAAGCAATTCAGGAAAAGAGCACAGGCTTTGGGATCACACGGTCCCTGGTTTGAACCTGTGCTCTGCCACTTGCCAGCTCCGTGCCTCTGTCCCCTTCCCGTCTCTGATTCTCAATCATTTCACACGGACGGGGGGGTGGGGGTTGCACACACGGCATAGGCTAGAGAGGAGGAGTGGGGAAACGAGGCGCATTGCTGGGCTACAGTAAGTGCTCATTACGTGGCAGTCACCGTCGCAGATCCGTCTTTTGCGGATGTCGGCGAGTGCGTTACAGTCCCGGGCTGTGTCAGCAGTTCCTAAAACCTACTCGGAGAGGATTTACAAAATACAGACTGAAAGGCCCACCCCCCAAGAAATGTCAAGTTGGTAGATGTAGGGCAGGGCCTG
>NC_048229.1:2535948-2607180 GCF_002007445.2 Ailuropoda melanoleuca
CNCCCGCCTCCCGTGACCGGCCGCCTCTATAGTTCAACCCCTCTGGGTAACCGGGCGCTGCCGAGACCCCCCCACCACTCCAGGTGACCATAGGCCTCTAAGGGCCTCCCCCTCTGTGTGACCGGCCGCCGCCGAGGCCAGAGGTCAAGGGCCGTAAACACTTACTTACAAAGCATCCATGGCAGACTGAGACTGTGACTTTTTCTTGTCCACAACCACATGTGCTCCATCCGGTGTAGACCAGACAGCCAAAGGGCACATGGTGATGGCTGCCAGCTGTGCATAGGGTCTGTGGGGGAAGTGGTAGGAGGCCGCCTGCTGGTAGCTCCCTTGTGCACAAGGTCGTGATTGAGCAGGTGCTGTGAGGCAGCACAGATGTGCAAACAGGAGATAAACTCACTCCCATGTTGCTTCTCATAGTTCCAACAGGCAGCATTACTTTTAGGTGTATGCCCTCAAGAGGCAGCTCTGGGCATTAGGCCCAAACATGAGGCTTGGTAATCTGACACTAGCGTTCTCGGGACCAGAATGGGGGCAAGGGGGCTGCAGGCAAGGTTCTTTCCCTTGGTTTATTCTCAGCCCAGAGAGAGGGCCACGGCTCCCGGTGGGGTGATGCCTCAGCGGCCCCATCAGCACTACACTCTCATGCAGCCCCATCCTCCCATTCATTCACTGTCTTGCTCACTCATTCGTCAAGCTCTGAATCTTGCCAACTACGTGCCACAATCAGAACCAAGTGTAGAGGCGTTCGGTCGAATGAAGACCAGTAATTACAATCTAGGGCTTTTCATGTCCCTCACAGAGCATATGAGCTTCCTGGGGCTGCTGTAACAAATGCTTCAAACCGAGAGGCTCAAAACCACAACAATGTACCCTCTTCCGGTTGTGGAGGCGGCAAGTCTGCAACCCGCATGTGGGCGGGGCCATGTCCTCTCCGAGCTCTAGAGGAGACACTTCCGGCCTCTTTGTCTCCTGGTGGCCTCAGGCGTTCCTCTGCCTCTGTCTTCAGACGGCCTCCTTCTGCAGAGTCTCTCTGCCACGCCTCTTCTCATAAAGACACTTGTCCTTGGATTTAAGGCTCTAAATTCAACATGACTTCATCTTGAGATCCTTAACTAATTACATCTGTGAAGACCGTATTTCCAAAAAAGGTCACATCTGAGGTTCTGAGTGGACATGACTTTGGGGCGACCTATTCGTTCCACCACAGATAGAGAGCACTCTGCGGGGTGAAGAACAGGACCAGCCTAAGAAGCCCTCTGCCGTGTTCCGGGTGGCCGCGTTCTGCTGTGTTCTGGGTGGCGGTGCTCTGCCGTGTTCCGGGTGGCAGGCTCTGTGTTCCGGGTGGCATTAGGGCTCAAAGAAAAGCAACGTGCCAGGGGTTCTATCTGACCAACTGAAATCTGGCACCTTGAATTGAAATGGCTTTTCTCTGGCATTGTCTTTCCTCGTGCGGTGAGGAGAGGATATGTGTGCACGTGTGTGCCCGTGTGTCTGCGTGTGAACGGGAGTGTCTAGAAGCAGGGCAGCACATCAGGGAGGACTGGGAGTCCGTTAGAATTGTTGACTGTGCCAAGTGCTTTTCTTCTCTCTCCGTGTGAGGGGGAGTCTGAGAACACCTGCCCTCTGCGAGCGGCATGACACAGAGCTCCAGAGAATGCTCCTTACCGGCCACTGCTTCACCGGCCTGATCCTGGAAAGGAAACACCTAGCTGTGCTGGCTAATTGTAGCACTGAGCCCCAGTAAAAGACTCATCGCGTGAAAGGGATTGTTTGGAGCCAGCCCTCCCCAACCCCCTCTCCCAGAGCTGGGAGATATCCGTTAGCCTCGGCAGCAGGGAGCCCGAGGGCGAGCCCGTCACACCCTCCGCTCCACTTCCGCGCCCCGCGGCAACATACATTTCCAGCGTGACAGCCTGGAAAGCCTGCTGGCCGGCGGGGTCAGGATGCTTTCTCATTCCAACCGCTCTGCGGCTGCTCCGGCTGCTCCTGCGTCTGAAGGGGCCCCAGGCTGAGTAACTGCCGGGCAGTACCTCACACGTGCGCGGGAAGGCCCCACGGCTGCTGTGCCCGACGGCCAGTGGGCAGTCAGGAGGTCTGGGGGCTCTTTGTTACTCATTAATTGGGGGAGGGGTCCTGGCCAGAGGAGACTGGGAGCAACAGTGCCCCTGCGAGAGCTCCCTGGTCACGATGTCCAGCAGTCAGACGCACACTTGTCTCTGCCCTTCTCCTGGCTCATGGTGGGGAGCTAGGTGGCAGTGTGGGACGCTGCCTGGTTCCCAGCATCGGAGAGCCAGAAGGCTGGGACACACAGGCAGAGTGGAATCGCTATCCCTGGCAAGATGGGTGCAGAAAGCTGGTGGCTGTCAGCTTCCTGAGGGGCACGCGTGTGGCCGGAGTCACCCATAGATGTGTTAGCCAGATCCGTGACCCTCATGGGCCTGCTTCAAGTGGAGGGAAGGTTAGATCTGTGGTCCCCCTACCTCAGCCTCCCCTTGCTGCAGAAAGGTGGACCCTTAGGAATCAAGGGTCCTACTGTGATCATCGCTCCCCCATTCACCCTACAAGCTCAGATGCTGTCCCGGGGCCGGGAGACAAGGAGCAGGTGCTGTCCAGCGCCACCCAGAGGTTGCCGTGTGAAAAAGGAGTCTGGTGCTGCCAGATGTGGGGGGTGGGGTGGGTAATGGTCGGAAAAGTATCTAGAAACCAAGATTTAACATAAACCCTCCAATGTTTTAATAGTGGCTCGATCTTTAAAAACATATCAGGTCAGCCTGGGACTCAGATGTGAGCTGGAGGCCACCAGTTTGCAGTCTCTTCTGTCCCGTGGCGCCTCTCAGTCATAAGGGTAGATGGTGTCAGCACGGCCCACGCGAGGGGCCTTACAGACCGCGTGCCATGCAATCCTCTAGCAGCCCCAGGAGGTGCTGACTCACCGTTCTCCAGAGGCCTCTTCATTACCTGCCGCAGGCGAGGACGGGTTCGCAGCCATGGGCCCCACGCGGCCAGCATGACGGCTCTTAGGGAGCTCTCGTGGTAAAGGGTGGGGAAGGAGCACCCACCCAGCACACGAGGGAAGTCGTAAATGCACAAGGCCATTTTGGATCCCACCACTGGGTGATACGCGAAAATCCCCGGGTGGACGGCCCTTTGGAGAAAGTGCTCAGTGAGGTCTCACCAGACGATGCGACCTGTGGGCCAGCCTTCTGAGCAGAGGCAGGGTGCTTATCACAGGAAAGGGCACCCCGAGGCACCGCATGCCCAGGGGCTGGAGGAGGGCAAGAGACTGGGGCCCTAGGCGGGGCCAGCTGGCTGTGATGGGGACCCTTCTCAGAGCGGGGAGAAGCTTGTGGTGGGGCCAGACTCTTGTCTGCATCTTGTACGGGATGGCTGTGAGGGCTGGGTGGGGTGTGGACCGCGGAGGGGTGGAGGAGGCCAGCTGAGAGAGAGAGGGGCGCTCCCCCTGCAGGTAGGGCATGTCAGCCCTGCGTCTGCAGTTTGCTGGTGTCCGTACAAGGGACAACGATAACTTAAAAATCACTGCATGAGGAAAGCAGAACGGCCAGCTGTGCGTCGGGCCTCCTCCGAGGAGAGGGCTAACCAACACCCCAGTGCCGTGAGCTGTGACTCCCGGCGGCCAGCTGGGGGAGCAGGGGCAAGTTTCTCCTGATTCACCCATGGTCTGAAATTCTGCTCTGAGCCATGTGTCTTTCCTTGATCCGAACACCACAGACCTACACACTTCAAATCCCCAGCTCGTCATGAACCAACTGAAAAAATGTCACATCTTTCAACAACAACGATGACCTTTGAGGGGATGTTCAGTCGTTAATAGCAGCCGGCGCCGTGAAGAGCAGCTCCTCTCTCAGGAGCCGTCGGGCCCCCGGCGGGGCTGCCAGGCTGGGAGGTGGGGGCAGCAGCTGTGGCTGGCTGCAGGCGCATCTGAGACCCGACGGATGGGCCCATGTGTGACTGGTTTCCTGAACCTGACAACGCCCTCAAATTCGAATCCCGCTTCCCTCCATCTTCATGGCTCAGGCCGTGAAGCGTCCGACTTCTGATTTCGGCTCAGGTCATGATCGCAGGGTCGTGAGATGGAGCCCCATGTCGGGCTCCATGTTCGGCGGGAAGTCTGCCTGAGATTCTCCCTCTCTCTCTGCACCTCCCCCCCCAAAAAAAGAAAAGAAATTGCTCTCAGTTCAGATGCTTTGGGTCTTAGGTGAATGCAGTATATCGCCAGAGAAAAGTGCCTCTAACCCGTTCTTGTAGGATGGGCTGTCATTACTCAGCAAAGTGGCACACAGGACTGGTTCATTTTCACTGCAGATTGGGGACAGTGGCAGGAAGGGAGTGCCTTAGTAGACGTCCCAGTTATACATGAGCATATGATTTTCCAGAAATGATAAAAGGGGTTTGCTGAAAAGCTAGTGAGAAAAACCCCAAAGTAAAGTAGGAACAATTACATTCAGCAAATTCACTGATACTTGTTCCGAGGAAAGGAAAACCGTATGGGTGTAATGAAGAGAGAAGTGCTGGATTTCCTCTGCAGGGCAGCTTTGGGGGGCTCCAGTGGGGGGCCCGTGCGGGTCGGCAAGGAATGCTTCTTCAGAACTGAATGCAGAGACTCAAACAGTGATTTGCACGCCTGCGCGCCTAGGCGTCCTGCACGCGGACGGAAGGGTGCACACCAGCCAGGCGTCCGTCCACAGGGGAGTGGGTCAGCAGAATGCGGTCTGCAGTGACAATGGGGTACTACTCATCCACAGAAGGACACGAAGTATCGATACGTGCTTGCTATGCGACGGGTAGACCTTGAGGACGTCACACAGAGTACAATAAGCCAGATCCAGGAGAACAGGCATTGTATGAGGTTCACGGAATAGGCCGATTCAGGGCTGGCGGAGGGAGGCACGGGGAGCCGAGTTTCTGTTGGGGACGCTGGAAGCGGTCTGGGTGTGGACAGGGTGACAGCTGCAGCCGGCTGGCATGTTCAGGAGTGGCTAAATGATAAATAGTATGCGAATTTTACCACAATTTAAAAAATGAACAGAATGAGACAAAATGAAAACTTAAAAAAAAAACACAGTGGTTTTGATTACATTTTGTTCCATGAGAGTTCTTTAACAAGCAGCAGAACCTGCTTTGTTTGTTTTGTGATGGAGACGCGGTAAGGTCCACAGTCTGGGCAGCCAGAAATACCTCTCCGAGTGATGCCATGTGGTCCCTCCGCGTCGCGGCGGCACCAGGCCCCGTGGTTTCGGCTGCGTGTGGCCGCCTCTGGGGCTCCGCCTCACTGCCCGGATTTCCCACGCGGACGGCGTCCCCGGTGGGGAGGGCACAGCCTTGTTCTGAACAGCTCACACCAACCTGCGGGGCGAGCCCCTGGGGACAGCCGTCTCTAAATTCTAACCCAGGGCCAGAGACCGTATGCTCGAGGACTGGTCTAGATCTGTCTGCGTTTGGGGACATGACTTGTATTCATGCCTTGCGGCTCACCTGCGGAGCACGGGCTCTCAGAGGTAAACGCTGCCCTAGCCACAGATTTGTAAATATGGCCCCAGTCTCCTGTGCTTCCTGCATCGTTTCCATCTCCCCTGAATTCACACTGACTCTGATCCCAAGCAAATGCGGGATTGTTTGCGCCTGTATTAGAATATGGCAGGGGAAGGACAGCACCGGAAACGAGAGGACAGAAGTTCCAGGGCGGGCTTTGGGAAGGATTTCCTGTGTGACAGCAGGCCAGTCACCTTACCTCTCTGAGCCTGTCCGTCACAGGAGGAGCCTGCATGCTCTGAGGGTGACCCTAGAATGATTTCCTTCCCTGCCTGTCCCCTGGGCGTACACGCCTTTCCCCAAATGCGGCTTGTCTGCACCGTGCGCTCCTCGCTGACCGCAGCGGTGGCGTGCCATCCCAGGCAGGGCCTCTTGTGCCATCACAGCGGCCCCAGAGGAGGGAGCACTGAGCATCTCCGTGGCGCACATGAGGACCAGCAAGCACAGCAGGTTGGGTGTCTTGTCCAAGGTCGTGCTCGGAGAGATGCTGGGGTTGGGGCCCAGGCAAGGTTATCCGATGCCAACGGACACGCTCCTCATGCCCGCCCGCTGCCTCCAGCGACAGGAGCAGGCGCTGAGCCCCTGCGGGTTCAGGCTCCGCAGTGTTCTGCTGGGCCGTCACGGTGCCTTCTCGGTCCTTTCTCTGTTGGCTCTGCCAGAGGGATGTTCCCAACCTTTCCAACTCCCAAGACGTAACGTCCAGGTCTCCTGAGTTCTTGTACGTGCCCGGGGCTGTGCCACGGGCTTCGATGCCTCCTGCCCGATCCACAAGCCCTCGTCCACCATCCCAAGATAAAGGAACGCGCGTCTCTGCCATCCAGCAGAGTGTTTATCACGGGTTGGCAGCAGAAGTGCATGCTTGTCTGAGAGTGAGAAGCCACGGGAAGGGTTCACTTAGCACGTACCGCGGGTATGTTTCGTGTTTGGCTGAGTACACGTGACAACGTGCATCACGGGGCGCGCCCGGAGGTGGGTAGCAGTGCGCCTGTTCCTGGGCAGGCATTGCGTGCGCCTGGCCAGCCGCATCCAGGCCACCCTCCCTCCCCTCCCCGTGCGCACTCTGCACCGCCTCTCCCTGAGCCCACCGCTCTCCTGCGAGGATCCGTGCCCGTCTCCCTCCAGACGGCCCCCAGGGTTTGAGCCAGCCTCTTGCATAACCTCGGGGTTCTTTTATCTCTGGGGAAGTCGGCCTGGGTGTTGCCTTCAGACCAGTGAGACCCGCGGGGCCTCATCAGAGCCGGGCCTAATGAAGGAAGATTTTCCGCAGAGTGCAGATTTATTTTCTTCCCTCCTGAGGTGTGAGCTGCGTGGGTCAGGATAACTTACCCTGCTCTCCTGAAGAGAAATTATGTCTGTACGGCTCCCCAAAGGACAATTGAGTCCTCCGTCCATATGTAAAGGTGGCCGCGGGAATGTTCTGTTCTGAAGCCATAAAAACAGCCCAGAGTGAACCTTATTACCACGCTTGCTGCAGACTAACTTCTTCTTTAGCTGCAAACTCTCCTGACATCTCCAACTGAGATAATTATGGTGCTTAAGGGAACTTTTGGCCTTGCTAAAAATACTTACCAACAGTTTCCGCAGCAAGGAATGCACTTACAGGTGACCCGGGAAAGGCTCTGCGGCCAGCACTTGCGGATTCATCCCCGGCGGCTGGGAGGGCTCCCTCTCTGATGTGTCTTCATTCCTCCTGTGTCACGGTCCTCCTTGACCTCACACCCTCCTTCTGATGCTGGTGAGCTTAGGTGAGTCCAGTCCTACCCGACAGTGAGGGTGTAGCGAGGAGATACACCTGTTTAGTGGGGTGACCGTGGCATACGCTGCGGGGCTTTGCCAAAACCCATGTGCTTTTTCTCTTGGGAACACAGCTAAACTAAACGTCCCTCGCAGTTCAATAAAGCAGATACCTGGGATTCGTTCAACTCGATGTGCACGGAAGTGATACGCGTCAATTAAAGCCTGGCATGTAGAAACCTTCCAGCTCTCGTTCCCCATCCACCAGCTGAATGGAGAAGCCCCGAAGGAGGACAGAACCTTGGTCCCAGAGTCACCACGTGGAGGGTGGCCTCATACACCTGCCTTGAACACGAACGAGAACCGGAACGAGACTGTACTCTCCACGGTGGCACCAGCTCACCCAGCTTGGCTGATATGACAGCCCACACCCAGTGTTGCCTGCGTTCACTTTCCCCATGTCTTCAGCTAGGTTCCGGGCATTGCCCAAGACGCCCCAGCTGAGACACTCGTCCTCTACCCTGAGCCAGCCCGCACACGATGTGCCTCTTTACTTGGCAAAGACCGCATGGGCTCAATCCCCGCCCCAAGGAGCTGGGCAGCAGCTGTCCTCGTCAGCTCCCGTAATCCTCCCGGGGGATCTGTGCGACTGTTCGTGCCCGGAGAGGAGAGGCCAGTCGGGTTTTCCTAATCCCACTGTGGCCGGGAGAGGGGAGCTCTGTATTCATGCACCGCAGCTCTCCCAAGTGTCCAGGGCCCTGACATTTTTACAAGCTCTTGGAGCCCATCGTGGAGATTGCTCTTGCAAATCAAAACCACCCGTGTCCCGGGCCAGCTCTCGGTCAAACGCGCTCCCTGGGCCGGAGGGGGAAGTAAACCGGCTGCTGAGCCAGTCTTCTCAGCGCTCGCACACGGTCCCTGGAAGACACTCGTGACCTCCATCTCCATCCTGCCTGCAGGAGGCTTCTGCTCCACGCCCTTCCCCAACCAGGGGCAACTTCTACCGAGACTGGGGCAGAGAAAGCCTGTTCCGCGAACAGGCATCCGGTTCGTTCCTGCACCAGCGGCCCTGGGATGTACTAATAAATCCCTGCACTTGTTTTCTGGTTATATAGAGACCAGTATCTTTCGAAAGTCTAGCTGTCTTGGGGAAAGGAATCTGAAGGGCACGGAGGAGGAAAATAGAGCCCGCTGGTTTATATATGAACAAGTAGAGTTTGAGCGTTGCCCTGTGCCAGCTGCTGACTGGCTGCTAGTGAAAGAGCGATCAGAAACAAGTATCCAGTCTCCCCTTCTGGGGTTTGCATGCCGGTGGGGAGAGAGACAGACAACGAATGCAAGTGACGTGTGTGTGCGCGTGTGCACGCGGACATGTGCATGCACACGCGGGGTGACATGTATATTCTCCTGGCTCTGGTTCTCTGCACAGCCCCGACTTACCCGCTTGGTGGTCTGGACGAGAGTGATTCTGCTTGAATGCAAGGAGCAAAGAAGTGCCATCAAAGGAATTGAGAGAAGCAAATATTATGGAAAGAGGAAACATGCTATAGAGATTCCCTTAAAAATTAACAATATTAAAGTGATTGCATTGCTGATCCAGTAGAAAGAAGGAAAATAATATTGCAAGGGGGCCAGGGAACAACTTTTGGAAGAGAATGTCCTTAACTGGGTGACAGATGGGATCCAGGGTCCAAGGAGAGGGTTGACCTTCCATCAGAACACAAGTCAGGCATAGGAACAGGGTGAAACCCATGTGTAGGCCGACGGGTGTGGTGCTAGGAGCTTGTGGAACTCTCTCCTCGCTAGGACTGCCTTTCTCAGTGAACAGGGAGAGCTTGTCTTAGGGAGGGCTGGGCTGCACTGAGGATCCACTGAAGGTCATCAGCGGGCACGGGCGGGGGCTTTCCCCAACCGTCTTCACCAGCCTGGGTGCAGCCGTGAAGTGAATCAGTTAGACTGAGCTACGGGCGCCTTCTCTCAGTGAGTCTAACACATGGCAGGACAGCCAGGAGAGTTAAGGGGGTAATTACTGTAGAGTGTGGTATGTCGACTAGGTAAGGAGAGAGGCGTGAATATTAGAACTGGGGGGGCGTGCTGGGGACCCTCTATCCCAGCACATGTCACAGAGCTGGGAGCATTCACAGGGCAGTGGGGCTGGGGGTGGAGGTGAGGGCGGTGGGGGGGCGGGTGGCACGAGGATCGGCTATCGGCAGGGAGGGCTTCGGCCCNTCGGCCCTGTCAGATCAACCCCCTTCTCTAGTGGGGGTCTTCCCTGTCAGTCCTTTGTGCATTGACATAGAACCTAGGTATGGGGGGATTCACGTAAGTGACAATATAGTGAACTTACCTGTTGGCAGTTTTTTATAGAACAGTATGTCATGGGATCTTATCAGTGTTAATACTATATGCCTGTCTTATTTAACTGCTGCATGGTGGTTCATATGTTTACACCTGTTTACTTAACTATCCCCTGTGAGCGTCCTTTTAGGGTAGTTTCCATTTTGCGTTCTTAAAAATAACGGCCAGTCTCAAAGGGCAGATCGCCTGCTCCCATGTCTGCGCTATCCTCAGAAAGACCCCAGAACAACACCAATGCTAATGGAGAAGTGGTCACTGGTTGCCAGAGGTGGGGAAGGAGGGTGGGGACAGAGGGAGACGGCAGGAGGGAATGTCCTGGGTCATGACTGTGGTGCTAGGTCCGTAATCTGTACGCATGTTAAAATTGCTGGAACTGCAGAAGACAGAAAGCTTTGTTGTTTGCTAATTTTTTGAACACTGAATTCTGAAAGGCTACCACTTTGTGCGCATGCCGTCCCGACAGTCTGAGCTCTCACAGAAGTGTTCTGGAGCAGCCTTTCAAAAGAGGGGTTTCTTAGTCCCAGGGCATCACATCTTTCATTTTAGTATTTTCCGCTGAACTGTCTTCCAAAGTGACGACACTCGTGGGCTTCTCTTAGAGGCAACGTGGCCGTAGGGATGTTTCCTGTCATGGAGTCTGTGGAAAACGTCAACAGAGAGTTGGAAATGTCTCTATCGGGAACCCTACACGTCTCTAATGTAGTTTCCAACTGCTGTCCTTTGTTTTACTGGTCCAGCTTCACCGCACAGGAACACAGCGGGCAATAAAGCAGTAGATGGGAATTAGAGCAGGGGTTCAAAACTCACGTACCCCAAAGCACAGCTGATAACAGCTAATGACCCTACTACATAACAGAAACCATAATGCTTCCAGGGCACTGGGCATGGGCAGATCCCCGTGCATGCCCGAAGTTATTTGAACTTCACAACAAGCCTATAAAGCGGGTTGCCTGCATAGCCCCATTTTACAGATGAGGACGCCGAGGCTTAAAGTAGTCTGAGCAACGTAGCAGTTGTTACGGCTAGCGGGTGGCAGTGTCAGGTCTCCGTATAGAGCAGCCTGGCCGCGGGATGCACAGCCTTAAATGAGCAGTGTGGGCCGGGGTTCAGAGCGCGGATGCCCCGCGTCGTCATAACGCACTTTGAACTCCACGACCGGCCGCCGGACTCAGAACTTAGCGGGCGGGGTGGAGGCGTGCGCAGCACGGAAGCGGCCACCAGGAGCCGCTGCGCGCATCACCGCCCTTGGGGAGGGCTCACTCCGCATCGACAGACATTTCGTTTTCTTTCTTTTTTTTTTTTAAGATTTTATTTATTTATTTGACAGAGAGAAACAGCCAGCGAGAGAGGGAACACAAGCAGGGGGAGCAGGAGAGGAAGAAGCAGGCTCCCAGTGGATGAGCCTGATGTGGGGCTCGATCCCAGGACCCTGGGATCATGCCCTGAGCCGAAGGCAGACACTTAATGACTGAGCTACCCAGGCGCCCCGACATTTCGTTTTCTTGAAAGAGGTCAGAACTGGGCTTTCCTTATGAAATGTCTCAATTAAATATTGACTCACTTAGATCATGTCACAATCTCTGAATGAGAACTAGATAAAAAATACGGTGCTTGAAAATGTTGCCAGCCAGGCACCTGGGGGGCTCAGTAGGTTAAGCATCTGACTTCAGCTCCTGTCATGATCTCGGGGTCCTGGAATCAAGCCCCACGTCGGGCTCCCTGCTCAGTGGGGAGTCTGCTTCTCCCTCTTCTCCCTGCTCATGATCTCTCCCTCTCGCAAATAAATAAATAAAATCTTAGGAAAAAGAAAAAAGAAAAAGGAACATTGCAAGCATCTCGGTGATTCGTTGAGGCCGAGCCCAAGGGGCTCCCACACAGTATACCCTCTGTTTTGTTTGCCTGTTCCTGTGTAACAGACCCGACCAAATGTCCGTGAAAAAAAAAGGAAATGCAGTTTTTACTGTCATTTATCAATTGTAATACAGGGTATAGTTTCTAATTACAATTTATTTTTTTAAGATTTTTTATTTGAGAGAGAGCAAGCGAGCATGAGTGGGGAGAGAGGCAGAGGGAGAAGCAGGCTCCCTGCTGAGCCGGGACCCTGAGNACCTGCTGAGCCGGGACCCTGAGGCACAGGACTCGATCCCAGGACGCTGGGATCATGACCTGAGCGGAAGGCAGACGCTTCACCGACTGAGCCACCCANTGAGGCCGAGCCCAAGGGGCTCCCACACAGTATACCCTCTGTTTTGTTTGCCTGTTCCTGTGTAACAGACCCGACCAAATGTCCGTGAAAAAAAAAGGAAATGCAGTTTTTACTGTCATTTATCAATTGTAATACAGGGTATAGTTTCTAATTACAATTTATTTTTTTAAGATTTTTTATTTGAGAGAGAGCAAGCGAGCATGAGTGGGGAGAGAGGCAGAGGGAGAAGCAGGCTACCTGCTGAGCCGGGACCCTGAGGCACAGGACTCGATCCCAGGACGCTGGGATCATGACCTGAGCGGAAGGCAGACGCTTCACCGACTGAGCCACCCAGGCGTCCCTATAGTTTATTTTAACGGCTGGTTTAATTATCGTAATTGTCACTCATGAATCGCGTGCGGATTGTGGCTGTGCTCGGCTCCCCGGTCGGCTGCGGGATGAACAGTCTGGGGAAGCTCAGTGGGAACGGTTCCTCTGCTCCACGAGGGCGCTCATCCGCCAGCAGGCTGGCCTGCCCTTGTGCACGTGGTGGTCCGGCAGGCTCCCACGAAAGCCATCAGCAGCGTGCAAGCCTTCTTGGGGTCCAGACCCAGAACTCAGAAGACACTGGTTCTGCTGCATTCTATTTGCCAAAGCAAGTCAGAGGCCAGACGGTGCTTCCCACCCAGGGTGGGGAGATGAGACTCTCCGTGAGTGTGTTGGCAAGGCGCTGAGGCCAGTTTGCAGTCGTAGCACCTCTCTGTCTAGACTCCCCTCCGGAACCTTTGCTGATCATTTTAACGAAAGCCTAAGTGTGGTAAAGAGCAATTAGGCTTTCAGAAGGGCGATTAAGGGAAATGGTTCATTGACACCTGGTAAATTCCAGCTGTTCGGGCCCAATTTTAATCTTTGCTCCTATTCCCAGTGGAACAGTCATCTAAGGGAGCTGAAATTAGGAGCCCAACACCATTGGGAGTTATTTCTACAGACTGCAAAACCTGAAAGTAATAGGAAAAGGGAACAGGCTTAGCAGAAATGGGAGTTCCGTAGTACGCTCACACCATCGGCACAGAGGGCTCTCCCGCCTTCCTCCAGCGCGTGCGGATTCCGATGAACAGGACAGAGCCATGCTTGGAACAAAGGCGCGTGCAGACGTCTCTATTATCACTCGGATTCCACAGACTCTTACTAAGGACCTGCTCAGTGCAAGATGTGGCCACGAATGGGCGCTGTGGGATCTGAGAACCGCCCGACGAGCAGAAGGGCCACTGGTCACATGGGTTTACTGCTTCATTGTCAGAATGACACACTCACAGGGGCACCCAGCGCAAATGGGTCTGCAGAAGCCAGAATGTGAGTTAATCAGATTCGTCCCAGGTGTCTCTCCCCAGCTCTTGATTTAGGTGACGTGGTACGTGGAATGTGAACGCCCCCAAAAGTCCACATCCTAATCCCTGGAGCCTGTGGATGGATACGTTGCCTTCCATGGCCCAAGGAGACTTTGCAAATGTGATTAAGTTCAGAACCTTGAGGCGAGGAGATCGTCCTGGATTATTCAGGGGGCCCCTGTGCTCACAGATTCTGAGAGGACGGACACGGGCTCAGGGGGAGAGGAGAGGTGAGGTCAGACGATGCTGAGCTGCTGGCTTCGAAGACGGAGGAAGGGTCTGTCAGGCGAGGAGTGTGGGCAGCCCCTCACACTGGAAAGGAAAGGAGATCGTTGTCCCTGAGAGCCTCCACAATGAAGGCCGCTCTGCCACACCTTGACGTTAGGACTTCTGAGTCCAGAACTGTCAGAGGAGGAATGCTTTAGGCCACTGAGTTTGTGGTCACTTGTCCCAGTGGCCATCGGGGTCAGTGCTGACGGGAGTGAGGGCAGACGCTTCCTAACGAGTTTGGAAATCAGCCTCCCCCGTCCCACCAGGAAGGAGCCAGCACGTGGTGAGGTGGTGGTCCCCAGAACCAGACTGCACGTCTGAGCCCAGAGCTGGTGAGCTACCCACTCGCGGTGCCTCAGTTTCCTTATCCACACAGCGGCAGCAGTCACAGCTCGTGGCACACAGTGTGGATAGCAGGACTAAAGGAACTAATGCAGGAAATGTGCTTCTAGTTTCCAGCACTAAAAAAAGAAACAAAAGATTATCATTATTATTTTTTTAAAGATTTTATTTATTTATTTGACAGAGACAGCCAGCGAGAGAGGGAACACAAGCAGGGGGAGTGGGAGAGGAAGAAGCAGGCTCACAGCAGAGGAGCCTGATGTGGGGCTCGATCCCACAACGCTGGGATCACGCCCTGAGCCGAAGGCAGATGCTTAACCGCTGTGCCACCCAGGCGCCCCAAAAGGTTAACTATTATATATGAAAACTATGCCTGATCCTTAGGGAACTTCAAACCTCTTTTTTTTTTTTTTTAATTGAAGTATAGTTGACACAAGGTCACATTAGTTTCAGGTGTACAACATAGCAGACAGGTCTATACATTGTGCTAAGTAAACTGGCCGCAGGTGTAGTGACCACCTGTCCCCACGCAGCACTGTCACAGTACCACCGACTATGCTCCCTGGGCCGGACCTTTCAGCCCCATGCCTTCAAACTGTTTAAAATATGTAGTAGGGCGCATGGGTCGCTTACTGGGTTAAGTGTCCGAGTCTTGGTTCCGGCTCAGGTCACGATGTCAGGGTCCTGGGAATCCGTGCTCAGCAGGGAGTCTGCTTGAGATTCTCCCTCTCTCTCTGCCCCTCCCCCCACTAGCACTGTCTCGCAGGTGCACTCTCTCGAAATAAATAAAATCTTTTAAAAAATAACATAAAATACACAGTAGCTGATATTAACGTTACATATTGCCATTTCAAATTCAGTCCGAGGGAAGAAGCCACAATAGCTTCCCTAAGCCCATGGGGGCAGTGTTTCTCTGTGCAAGCCTTAGAGCTCCGTGAGCGTGTGTGAGCCTGTTTGCACACATAATTCTGCCGGATCACTTACGTTAGATTAAAGTTATTGGTTCTCATTTAATTTCCTCAGGGTCCTGGTAATAACTTGGACCTTTCTGTGGCATAAGTAGTCTCTGAAAATAGTTCAGACCCCACTGAATGTCTGCTAAAACTTGATTAAGTTGAGCTTAAACTGTAAATGACCTTTATCCA
Source organism: Ailuropoda melanoleuca (assembly GCF_002007445.2). Taxonomy (NCBI): domain Eukaryota; kingdom Metazoa; phylum Chordata; class Mammalia; order Carnivora; family Ursidae; genus Ailuropoda; species Ailuropoda melanoleuca. The sequence continues at coordinate 2,550,924 of NC_048229.1, forward strand.
GAAAGGTGGTAAAGGTGTGTCCTATAAAGGGGTACCCACCCCTGGTTCCTATCTCTCTGAAGCCTTGTGGGTCTAGAACAGTGCTTACGTCTGACAGAGGCCCACCCTTGTTTCTCTGTAGAGAAACACGTGCGTGTGCTCAGCCCCAGAACGCACTCGCCACAGATCCTTCTCTTCCCCCCGCTGCCTTTGTCCTGAGGGCTCAACGACAGCGCGGTGTGCAGTGCCATGCGGGAGGATGGCATGGAAACTGCCCAGATAGGGTGAAGGTTGATAGGCACCCGTGTGTTTGGTTTGGAACATTTCTATCTTTCTCTCTCTTATTTGATTGGTGATTCTGTATCTTGGAAAAGATGAGGAAATGCCTCCTGCCCTCACGCTCAGTGTTTATGGCCGTGTGACACAGGGCCCCGAGCCAGGCCTTCAGAGAGGGACATGTGGGGGTGCTGCACATGGGAGGTGTGGGGGAGAGGGTGGAGGAGCTTGGGGGGGCCTGGCCATCGGGGGAGGTCACAGAGGCTGGAGGCAGACAGGCTCAAGAGCAGGGAGGCTGAAATCAAGGCTGGGGCTCTGTCTCCAGCCTCCCCCAGACTTGACCGGTGGCCTGCATGGTGGGGGGCTCCTCGCGGTGGCCGCTGAGCCTGAACTGGGAGCCCCACAGGTGGGAGCGGGGCAGGTGCTCGTGAGGCTTGCGGCACTGAACTTACGTGAAGGGCGAGCCCGCACATTGCTGAGCCGAGACCGTGCATGCAGGTGCCTGGCTCCTGTGACTGTGTGACCCCTTCTGCCCCCGCCACGGGCTGCTGGAGGAGTGCCAGATGCTTCCTGAAGAGCGGTCGGAGGTCAGCAAGCTGCTCCTGGCTGAGGACAGCTCCTCCTGGCTCTAGAGAGGCAGGAAGCCTGGGGTCCAGTCTGAGCTCTGCCCCGTCACCCCTGTGGCCCTGGGCAAAGCCTAGGCGGGTCCTCACCCGAGGAATCAACCAGACCCATCCCTCACGTTCCTGGGCAGAAAGCCCCAGGAAAACCTGCCGAATACTGCTTCCGGGCTGCACCCAGAGGCTCTGATGCAGCAGGTCCAGGGAGCGGCCCAGGGCCCTCGGAAAAGCTGGGCTCGGGTAGGACCGCCCTGAGTCCCACATCCGTGCCCTTAGCCAGCTGTGTGACCTTGGGCACATCCTTCCCCTCTCTGTGTCCTCCTCACACTTCAGAGGTGGGACCACTATGCCAGTTCAGTGAGACACCAGGGGGCTGCGCTTAGGTCCCTAGGAGCCTCGACTGCCCTGGGGTGCCATCAGCATGTGGCCCCCAGGCCTCTGCAGCCCAGCCGGAAGCAGGTGGCGACCGTAGGCTGGTTACTCGGCCGGTGCTCGGTGCCTAGGAAGCGCACGGGTGCCGCACTTACTGCTTCTCCCAGTGGTGACAGGCTCGGTGAGTCTCTGTGAAAGCAAGCCAGCCCCGAGAGCCACAGTGTTGGTGGCACATGTCCACTGGAGCCCGTCCTCCTCAGTCACAGTGACCTTGTGGTAGGGCTCCTCCCCGTCAGGCTGTTGCTCTGCTACTATCAAAAGTCTAGGGGCCATGGGGTGGGGGTGGGGGGTGCTGGCAGGAGGCCCTGCCCCGCCACCATAGCCTGGACTCGAACCCACCAGATGCAGAGGGACCCCACCCAGGCCTCGAGCACAAACTGAACCCTTTAGAGAAGCCAGACCCAGTTATTGCTGGTTTGGAACATTTCCTGGAAGACCGTCCTTGTTCTTTGATTTTGTGAAGCTCTTGTAGGACGGGAAAAGCAGGCTTATTTCCTATTGTGCTGCATCAGGATGGATGATTAACTCATTAGTTAACCCTGTGCTCTAGTCGCGAACATAAACCCCCCTCGATGCCTCTAGCTGGTTGTCTAGGGGCATCTGTACCGCCCTGTCCAGGCAGACGCCCGGGTGCGCTCTCTAGCTCCGTCCCTCCGCCACGAGTAGGAAAAAAAGCAACAGGCACGCAAAGCCAAAACAGCAGCCACGCAAACACAGCGGGCTCTCACGGCTCACTCGGTGAACCCACAGACTCACCGGGGGCCCAGGCTTCTAACCTCAAGGCCCCAAGATGAACTCTGGAGCTCCGACTATCACCTGATCATTCCAAGTAGCCAGAAGAGGCAGTGAGGCTCTGGGGCTGCTTCCTGCGAGAGATCTTTATGGAAGTGCCTCCCAGGGTTGCTATTTTATCCAATTGACCAGGACTTGGTTGGGTGGTCAAGGGAAGCGAGACCATGTGGACCGTCAGCTGGGTAAGGTGTGCCCCTCATACAGCCAAGGTCCTGTGGCTTGGAGGGAGGGGGCGGGCATCAGGTGGCAGCCGGCAGGCTCAGGGCCCCTCCACGCCGGCCACTCTGGCTGTCCGAGCCAGAAGCAGAGCGGCACCCCTGACTGCTCCTTTTCCCGCGCCCTCCACATCCGGGTGTCGGCGCACTCCAGCCCCATTCCCAAAATACACCCTGAGTTGTCCCTTTCTCTCTGCTCCCCTCCTGCCTTCCTCTGCAAGCCTCCACTGTGGCTTGTCTCCTGCACCAATCTGCTCCCTGTAATCCACCTTGGCCCGGGAGCAAAGGCTGACTATGCTTAAAACTCTCTGATTTTGAGTTGAAAACCGATTGCCACCAAGGGCCTTGACCCATGTCCTTGGAGACCCAAGCTCAGTGCCATCCCTCTGTGCAATCCTCGTGAGCTCCACCCACAGCGGCTGCCTCTCCTGCTCCCCCGGTACGGGGCCCCCTTCCACCCCAGCGCATTGGCATTTACCCTTCCTGCTCTGGGTAGGTCCCTTCCCAGCTGCTTGCACGCCTCCATCCTTCCCGTCGTCCCCACCTCAGTGTGCAGGCCTCCCCCTGACCCAGCGCCCACAAACCTGCGCTGCTCACCCAGACCCCGGCCACTCTCAAGCCCCGTTTTACCTCCTTGCCACACTTCTCACCACCTGGAAACACAGTTTTGTAAGTGGATTTGTGCGCTGGTGTACGGTTTGCCTCTGCCCACCAGGATATCACGGGCAAAGAGTTGCCCTTCCCGGGTCATGGCCGAAGTCAGTGTCTCCAGCAGGTCTGACTCATACTAAGTGCTCGACGGTTAACTCGTCGGGACCACCGATGAGCGGACACGCGCGAGTTCTGTGTGAGGGGTGAGGTCAGAGCGGGTAGCTGTTGGAAGCACCAGGTGGGCCTGGGATCATGGGGCAGTGTCCATTGTGAAAGAACCAACCACGGAAAGTCGTGCTCACAGATCCATTAGAGCAAAGCAGTAAATACTGTATCTTGAGAGCGAGCTCTGAGAACTCTCCCCCGACCACGAAGCAGGGCGCCGAGACGGGGCGGCGTGGGTTTCGCGTGTCTGGCTTCCATCCGACCCAGAAGAACAGAAGAAAGGGGACTCCCTCCCGGCATGATGAGATGACAGTGGACAACTTAATGGAAAATGCTCGGGTCGCGCTGAGGCATTAAAGAGTTGGTTTCCACATGGAAGCCTCCACCGCTCCGACGAGCCCTTGACAAACCGTTCCTTTGTTTTTTTCATGGAGATGTTATCGGCGGCGAAGGTCTTCCCCAGCTGCAGCACTGTCCCTGAGCGTCACCGCGCGGCAGTGAAGACCCCGCTACGGGCAGGATGACACAGTCCGAGGGTGGATGGCGCTTTTGTGTCCATTGTCACAAGGTGTTAATGATGTTTCTGAGTTGACGGGAGTCACAGTGGCTCATGCAGAGGGAGGCTGTCTTCTTCTCCAGGGCAGTTCGTCACCACTGCCCTCCACCAGGAGAAGCAAAGCCTCCCTCTCTGGGGATTTCCAAGTTCTCGAAACTGAGGTTATTAAACACCGGAAGGAAATTTAAGCTCCGAGAGCTCAGATTTGGTTCATTTGGTGCTGCGGGGCTGGCTGTTAGATGCTTCCATCACCCTGGGCTCCCGTGAGCTGAAGCTGGCATCCCCAGTGTCTGCCGTTAGTCCCCTGAGCACACGTGTACCAAGTGTCAGGACTCCACATGGTCGGGTCCTCTACCCATGGACGTGGCTGAGAAGCTGACAGTCACAAAACGACTCGTTTCATCCGGGTTGAGAGGAAGTGCACCGGCCAGACAGCATGCCGCGTCTGACGCGAGAGTGAGTCCCAGTCCCCCCTGCAGCCCTCACAGATGGAAGTCGGGAGCTGGTCTGGCGTGAAATGAACAGTCCACCTTTCCATTCCAAGTCTGTGTTTGGAACGTGCCTACGTTTATGTCCATCTCCTGCTTTGCTGCCATTTCCTTAACTACTTCCAAGAAGATCAAAATATAGCCTTAAACCAGAAGCCCAGGAAATACCGCAACAAAACATGGTATTAGCTTTTGATGACTTCGAGACTTTTTTTGAAGAGCTAGCTCCAGTGAGACACCCAGAAACAAGAGGGAAGGATGCCCTTCATTTTATGTCGTGCCCTCGGCGGGTTTGTTCCAGAAATAGCATGTAGGCAGAGCAGTTAGTTTTTGGATCTAGGGGGACTGGAGAAATAGTCACCGAGAGATGGAAGGTCGGGGCTGGGTGATGAATTTCCCTGCTTCATTTCCTTCGTTTAAAAAAAAAAGTTTGTAACCTACAACAAAATAATACATGCTTACTCTGGGAAACTAGAAAGCCACAGAAAAAAGTGCCTAAGAAAACAAGTATCTCCCGCAATCGCATCATCCCGGTACGTGTGTGTGTGTCGTTACAGGTTGTGGTTTATACCCATACACACGCAAGTTTTATTAGAACTGAGATCGTAGTCTGTGTATGGTGACTGCCTCCCCGTGAAGTTGTGTCATTTACAGTGTGATCTCTAAAAGTCGCACCTTATCCCATGTAATGACCACTAACAACTTTATTAACCGGTTATTTCTGGATATTTGCATTGTTTGAAATCTTAGGTATGACAATTAATGCTGTGATGGCTTTACCCTCTACAGAAATCTTTTTAATCACCTCTGATTATGTTCTAAGGATAAATTCTAGAAAGTGAAATTGCTAGGTCCAGGACTCTGTATTATACAGACTATATATATGTGTACATATATATGTTTATAACGTGTATATGTATAGAAACATATATGTACATAATTATATGTATATGTAATATAAATAATTGTAGATGAAATTCTTCTATTACTATAATTTTAACTATAATAAAATTAATAATCTATATATGGTTATGTCTAAAAATGATAGACATAACTTAATTTTTAATCATTTTTATTTATAGATATTTTAACTATATTAGTAAAATTAATCTTAATTTCATTTTAAGTTATATATCATTTTGATTTTTATTATTTTATTTATGAACTTATAAGTACATATTAATTATTTTATAAATATTTATAATCGAACTATGATAAATTGTTATAATTTATAAACCATAACAAATTCATTAGTATTTTATATTTGTGGTCATTTGTTACGGCAGCACTCGGAACTGATAGGGTACCTTCCACGCACTCCTGAACACACACTCCGTCCATCTTCTCCATGCACGCTCCGCCCCCGGCCACTGACCTGTCCGGACCAGCAGCGGGCTTGCTGGCTCTGTGCCTGCAGCAGGGCTCTGCCCCGGGCGGTACCGGCAGGAGGAGATGGAAAAGGAGGTGCTGCTCCCTGCAGGGATCCATGGGAGCCGGGCTGCCTCCCTCCACTAACGGCTGCAGCCGGGCCAGAGGGTCCTCTCCGGGTTCTGGTCATCACCCCCTCCCTGCTCCCTCAGGTAAAAGAGGTGCATCCCCAGATACACACCCCTCCAGGGGGCTTTCCGGTGCTCTGCCCACACCTGTGTAAATAGCCCTTCTCAAAGCTGGAGTGACCATCCATTAACTTTGGGACCCTGACTGATGAAGTATGTTGTTGGGGATGGGTGGTGGGTGCGTGGGCAAGTCATCATATCATTATGTCTGCTTTTATGTGTGTTCAACATTCTCTACGACACAAGGTTTCAAAATATGACAGGAATTTTTTAAAAACAGAAGGGTCACTACAGCCATGGAAACAGACCCCCTAGATTCCCTACAGGAGCATTCCTGCTGCCACCTTCCAGCCATTCCCATGCTTGCAAGATGGCTGTTGGAGTGCCAGCCATCGTGCTTGAGTCCTGAACATAAAGGAGAAAGATAAAGGGCAGAGGCCATCTGTCTCTTGTAATGTCACACCTGGAAAATTCTGCTTACAACTTGGACTCATGGTCTAAGTGTTTTTAACTGGGCGCATCACCTCCTTGAACAAAATCGGGGTTGGTAGTAAGCAAGAAGGAGAGAGCAGATTTGGGCGTGTGTTTAGCATTCTCTGACACCCACAGTGGGTCCACTTGCTGGAGGTGTCATAGCTAGTGGGTCCCTGCCAAGCAGCTCTAACAGAGGTTGAGAAGGGCATAACAGGGTGCTCAGTCACTGGTTTGGACAGACCCCAGGATTCAGTGAATGGTGACGCACCCAGCATCCACCTGCCAGTGCCCTGTTCCAATGACAAGACAGTCTTCCGAATGGCCTCGAGCACCTCCGGTCATGGAGTAATTACAAGCCTCTTTTCATTGCAATTCAACCCAAAATAACAGAAGCAGAAGAGAGAATTTCTTTTAAAGATAAGGGTGTCCCTTGGCACCAAAGGGCTGGAACCAGAATCTGGGAATTGAACGCCTGTGGAACTCCCTCTGTCTCTGTCTGTCCCTGTCTCTGTCCCTCTTCCTGTCTCTCTGTCCCTGAATCTGTCCCTGAATCTTTGTCTTTGTCCTTGTCCCTATTTCGGTCTCTGTCCCTGTCTTTCTCCATTTCTTATTTTGCTCTTTTCTGTTTGTTGCATTTTTCTTCTTCTTCCCAGCTCAAAATTCTCAGAGAAGGATTCTGAGTGCCTGTCGTGGGTCACGTGTTCATTCCTGGACCAACTGATTGTGGCCAGAGGAAGACATTGTACGTTAGATGTATTTCTGGTTGATTATATATAAATATATATGTATAATTGATTAGGACTCAGGTAGAATCCGCAGAGTCAGATAATAAAAAATGGGGGCGCCTGGGTGGCACAGCGGTTAAGCGTCTGCCTTCGGCTCAGGGCGTGATCCCAGGGTCCTGGGATCGAGCCCCACGTCAGGCTCCTCTGCTGGGAGCCTTGCTTCTTCCTCTCCCACTCCCCCTGCTTGTGTTCCCTCTCTCGCTGGCTGTCTCTCTGTCACATAAATAAAATCTTAAAAAAAAAAAGATAATAAAAAATGATCCCCGTCACACCGCAGTGCGGCCACAACGTGCATGGTTTTACTTGATTTTATTTCACAGTTTTTAGAACTTTCACTGCTGGCACGGGTCCTCCCTCCTCCGTAGGTGGGGCCAGTAGAACAGGACCCGCGTTTCCTGCACCACTTTTTTCTGAATGAGACTTGGGAAAGATTCTGCGTTCACGGAGTAGGAGGCATTTTCCATTCTCTCAAGCAGGGCTGTGGTGAGGCTGAATCAACAGGAAACACGCGGAATCATGCCTGGCACACAGTGAGCTCTCCAGGGCGTCCGGGATCGTCCTGAGAACCTTGCTATCAGGTTTAGACTCAGCCATTTCAGGGTCCCCGCCCCCTTCCTTGCCCCTGGTCCCTGCTGCCTTATCAGCCGCGTTCCTCGCCTTGGTAAATCTGATGCTTTAACCTGGGCCGTCTGTCCGTCTGTGGACATGCCCTCTTCTGGACAAGCCGGTGATAACGCCTGAGTCACCCTGCCTTGACCTCCGGCCTCCCTGGCCACTCCCCCAACCAATCCGGAGACACACCCCAGCCACCCCCTTTTTGGGCTCTCGCACTCAGGGTGCTATCCCCCTGGCCTGATGGCATGAGTGCCAGACAACCAGAGAGTCGCTGTGTCCCAGAGCCCGTGGAAATCACTCACACTGGCCAACCCTAATCCCGCCACCCCTGGTTGGCCCGTTCCTTCCTGGGGGGCCACAGTAAAGGCTCCTACCCACAGGAGGGCCCTGAAGGCAGGGTGTGCCCCCTGCTCTTGGGGACCGTGAGGAAAATGTCTTTTTAACTGATCCGTTGGTTTTGCCTACCTCAAAGTTTCTGTTAACGCACGTGTTAGAACTGGTGCAGTATAAGGTCAGGTCTTCTCTGCTCCAACGTCGCTGGGGACCAGGATGGGGCTCTGAGGCCCACCACCCTGCAGGGGCTCCAGGAGGAGGGTCCGGAGTTTAGTTCACGCCCCAGGCAGGGTGGAGGGGTGCGGCAGGGCTGCACGTCCCCCTCCCACATCCAGTTTTAGGCTCTGCCCCAGGCCCTCTCCCTCTTGGAGCCGATCAGCTCACTCCTCCTCCAGTTCTTTCTGATCTGGTAACTAGAGTAGGCTTGGGTCCTTCAGGATTTTGCCTCGGGTGCTTGTCTAGACCTTCATTTTGAACGGGAAAGCCTTTCTGTGGCAAACACTCCTGCTTTGTGATTCACAAGCATCAGTTTTCAAGACTTGTTTTCTCCCCCAGGAAATTCAAAGCCGCGTCAGAAACTGAAAGCCAAGGACTTTACTCTTTCTTACTGAATTTGTTGGTGATGTGCCCATCGTCATCCCCAAGTGCAGTAAGCTCAGAATGGCCTCATTTGCGTGAAGAACTACGCATGTGTGTGCGTGCTAAACGTACATACTTACCAGTTAGTATGTTGGCATATTATTCTGCCACCAAAAAATAGCAGAAATTTTGCATAAAGGCACAATCTCAGCTTGTGAGGTTATTCAAAGAATAGTTGTTTCCAAACTATTAAAAAATATTCTAGAAATAATAAAGTCTTAACTGTATTTAAGTCCTATTGATCAAAATTCTGTCTCCATTGTACTTAACAAAAAATAACAATTCTAAACTATGTAACTCATTCCAAATGTGCTGACGTTAAAAACTGATGGCTCCGAGGGGAGGAAAATCCCTTGTATGTTCTGTGACTGAGGGCCTGCAAATCAAGTCCCAGGAAGAGGAAGAAAGGGTTTATTTCTTATGCATATGGGGGGAGCTCACAGAAATGAAATGAGCATCCCCAAAGTGGTGGTCACACCTGCAGACTTTCATAAAACCCGTTCAAACAAAGGGCAATAATACATTTGTGGAGAAGTGACAAGATGAAGGAAAAGGGTTTTGAGCTTCTAGGCCAGTAAAGTTTGGGAAGGAAAACATACAGGGGAACTCACAGTAGATACGGGTCATTTAGTAAAGTTCATTTGTGTGGGCCAACTTGGCACCGACTTCCCGGCTTCTCCACGGGTGTAAAACTCCCCCAGGAAGGGGGATTTATGGCCAACCTCATTTCTCAGAAGTGTCTGCTCTTAGTCAGATAAGGGAGGCTCCAAGAAGCCTTCTTTCTGCATCCGTTCATTCCCAGTGGTCTCCAGCTCAAAATAAGCCAGGCACCAAAGGGGCATGTTTTGGGGCTGCATATTCTGGCCCCCTTCAGCTCCCTCTGACCTGGGTGTACAGCGGATGCTGCTGGATGGGATATGGAGATGGTCCCATGTAGCATCAGAGGGACAGGGAGGGGGCGCCTGGGTGGTGTAGTCCTTAAGCATCTGCCTTCGTCTCAGGGCATGATTCCCACGTTCTGGGATCGAGCTCCGCATCAGGCTCCTCTGCTATGAGCCTGCTTCTTCCTCTCCCACTCCCCCTGCTTGTGTTCCCTCTCTCGCTGGCTGTCTCTGTCAAATAAATAAATAAATAAATAAAATCTTTAAAAAAAAAAAAAAAGAGAGGCAGGGGGAAGGAGAGTGAGACAGAATGAGATCACGGGAACAAATCCTGCGTAGTCCAGAGGGGTTTAATCCGAAGGATTCTTGAGGGTTCTGACAATGGGGAGAACACTCTGACCGTCAGAGCTGCAGGCGGCTGTGGGTTTTGGCACATGGGCTTCTGCTTTATGGGGAGACGCCCAGAAGGCTGGAAAGAATGGGATGGGGGACGTGGCGGGGGGGTATCTGCTGGCTCAGAGGAGACCGGACAGGCCCGGGAAGGACGGGGAAGCTTGGGGACACAGCGTGGCGAGCAGCATGGGGTCTGGGTTGATCAGTGGGGAAAGGCATGTCACGCCAGCCCCGATGAGACCGGGCAGGGATTCACAGCGTCTCTCTGGCTGACAGAGGGACAGGTGCACCGTCCGTGGGTGCACCCCAGTCGTGTGGGAAGGGGGTCCTCTGCAGGAAGTCTTTTCCAGAATGTGAAAGTCGGGGATATTTCTGAACCTCTGTTGTTCTCCAGGAGCTCGGGGCTTGGGGGAAGGTCGCTGTTGTCAGCACTGAGCACTGTGCCTGGGACATGGGGGCTCACCTAACGTTCACTATTAGTGACAGCCCCGCGTAAGACACAAATGTAGGTGCCTGTCCAACCTCAGTTGTGGCCATGTCTGCCGAGCCTCTAAATGCGTCCAGAGATCCGGGAAGAGCGACCAGAAAAGGTCAGAGGGAAGGGAGCCTTCTTAGTGGATGGAAATCAGCAGATTTAGTTTTTGTAAGCAGTTTTTCTGGATGTTTCTAAAATGGGGGAACAGACCCCAAAAACCAAGTCAGAAAGCTCCTCATGCCGAGTGTCTGGGCTCCTGGCTCTCCAGTTTCTTGCGGACGTCTGGTTGCTAACCTTTCTGGTTTGGGAAAATACTTAGCATATTTTCATATGAGATGGTAAAGAAGAAAATCTGTTTTCAATGGAGCATGCCCCTTCTGAACTCGGAGGCTTTGGGACGTGCCTGTGATGCCAGGGCCTCTGCTGAGAAAGGCTGTGCCACGCTCATCTTTCCTCCCTACAGAGAAAGCTTTTGTGATTTAGCTGAATTGTATACATTTTCGGAAAGACGTTTCTTTCAGCCTGGATCTTCAAGGCCTACTTACGAGTCTGAAAGAAGTAGATTGTAACATAATCTCTTTAAAATAGATGCGGCCACAGATCAAGATGAAGTCGTTCCTTTGGACTGAAGGATACCCCCACCTTCTTTGCACTCATTTGTACCCGAAATTCCTTTAGAGTCTGCGAGGTTCTCTACTTAGACACTGCTTGTCCCCCCCCGCCCCGCCCCGTGGCCATGGTTTGTGTTCTGAGAAACTTGGGGCTTTGCTGCTCTGTCCGCGGTATCCCTGCTGACTCTGACCCCCGAGGGCTCTGTGTGAGTACTGGGGCGGGGGGAGCCTGGCTGCTACCCCAGGAACTCCTTGCGGGAGGGGAGGGGGCGTGGCTTCCTATGCGATATGGACAGAGAAGGAAACCGCCCAGCCACTGGGGAAACGGGGAGGCTTTCCCCAGGTCCTGCTTGGGGATCCGATTCTCCATGTGAAATGGGGCCCATCCGATGGCCAGGCATGAAGAGGCGGGCTTTCCCTAAGCTCACGGGGTGGGGGTGGTGCTCACACCTGCCTGTGCGCGGGACTCACGTGCAAGCAGGCCGCGCGGGGAGTTTCCACTGGGAACTCGGACCACTCGGGGTTTCTTATTTAAACACTATTTGTGGAGCCCAAACACGAGGCAAGAAGGAACTTGACAGCATCTTCCGTTGAATGTAAATTCCTCCTTTGTTCCTGGCCACACTCGGCCTCACGGATGCCTCCCAGGAGTTCAGCTCCTGAGACCTTCCAACAATGACCTGCTTAAGCATCCAGGGCGGCCGTGAGAACATCCAGAGTGGCCGGGACCACGTGAATGTCGTCAGTACGCTTCCGCACTTTGTGGTGTCGTCCAGGGTGGGTCGGGCGTCCCCCAGTGCAAATGAACATGTAGGAGAGTCAGGTGAAAACCTGCGCCTTCTCTGACCAGAGTCTGTAACCCAGATGCCACAGGGTGAGAGATGCTCATGGATACGCCACGCCGGCTGAGGGGTTGTGCAGAAATGACATCTTGGGAAGGGAAGGTGAACCGTGTCTGGGTGGCCTTAAAAGTAAATTGAAACCTTGTGGGAAGCACTTCTCTTGGCATTAAAAGGTACCACGCAGTTAGCTGTAAGTGGGATGCCTGGGGTTGCAGAGCCTTCAACCAGCCTGTCTTGGTGGCCACAGCACCTGCAGACTCTTAATGTGCAGCCTGCTTGTCTCTTTTGATCATAGACCCTGGTTTTTAACTGGGTGCATGGCTGCTCAGAGTAAAGCCTGCATTTCCACATGTCCCTTGCAACGGTGCAGGACACAGTGTGTGACTGGAGGTGGGGTTTGTCCCTAAAGAAAGGAGATAGGGAAGTCTGTTCCTGCCTTCCTTCCACCTTCCTGCAGCTTGGAAATCAGGCGTGATGGCAGCGCTTGGGCAGCCACCCTGCTGCATGAGGCAGAGGTGGCCGTGTACTGAGGGTGGAGGAACAAGAGGATGGAGGGTCCAAGTCCCTGCCCCTGGGACCACCACACGTGCTGTTAACCCCTGAACTTGGGAGGGAAGAAATGTGTTTCTCTCCTGCTTATGCCACTGTTACCTTCAATTTCTGGTCAGGTGCAACCAGGTGTAATCCTAAGTGACATCTTCTTGCTCCCTACATCCTTTGTAGAGTTGGTACCTCTTACTGTTTCATGGTCAAAAAGTGTTTATAAGCCACCACCTTTGGAAATCAACAGAAAAATACAATTGCATATCTTGTGGGAAATGAGGGTTCTGCTGAAAGTGATGGACAGGTGCTGGGGAGAGACCTGAGCCACAGGCAGTGTCCCTGGCGGCTTGGAACCAGGTAGCTGGTGAGGGCGAGACAGCCGCCAAGGACCACGGGACAGGCACTGCAGACCACAGGAAGGAGCAGCTCTGGGGCACACTGGTCAAGTCCTGGGCATCGTCTTGCTTGTCATTTACTTGTTGGTGGGAACTGTTTCTTAGCCCTGCACCTAGAGTTTCAGTTCTGCCGGCATAAATCAATCGTGTCAAACATAAGGCGAATTTAACCTATCTTCTTCTTTCCGGATTCACTTTTCAATACAAAGTCGCCATCCAGCCTCTGCTCAGATGTCCGTTTCCTGTGAAATTCTGGTCCCTCCAGACGGACCCTTTAAGGCAGTAGCTGTCTGAGCTGTGGTCTTGGCGGCATGTTGGCTCCCTAGAAAGGTTCGGGCCTGGGGGCCTCCAGCCCTGAGATCTGATGTGACTGGTCTGGAACACGCCTAGGCACCAGGATTTTGGGTAGGGAGGCCTTCCGTGTGTCATCCCCACATGCGCCCCCTGACTTTCCAAGAGGACATTGGGTCAGAAAGGGGAAGTGAGGGTGGGGCGTGGGGAGACGCAAGAAAAAAGGAACTGTGGGTGGGAGGAAGAAGACACTGTGTCTTCATCAGAAAAATGCCTAAGAGGAACTCTCCCGACATGTAGGAGCTACGGATCAGCGACAGGCGGACGGGTTCGGCTCCCAGGCACCGGCTCCAGGCGAGCCCACACCGCCTGCCCCGTAAAGCTGCCCGTCCAGCAGGCTCCCCTGGGACAGTGGGAAGGGGGGAGGGCGGAGCTCGAGGACAAGCAGAAGCGCCCGAGACGCAGGCCCAGAAGCCCAGGGGCAGCGGCGCCTCTTGGCCGCGTCACAGTGCCCCGTTCTGTGCATCTCCCCGCCGTATTCGGAGGTCCTGGTATCTCCGTTCTCGGTGGAGATTTGCTCCTGGATCATTCAGACCTGGGCCTCAGCAAACTCCCGTTCAGGAGATGCTCGGGCATCAGTACCTGCGTGTTCGGGGCTGGGACGGGACAGGGGACAGGGGGGCAGGGGGCGGTTTCTCGCAGATGCCGCCCACAACACGCACACACAGTGGCTGTCTCCATGGGCTGACGGTGACACGCTTTATTCTGTGGACACGTGTGACTTTAGTTGCTGATATTGGATAGACAATGAGTTACAGGTCATCAGAAGGTCGGTGGGAAGTGTCTGTGGTGCGGTGGCTCGCCCCGAAGTCCCGGAGCGGCTAAGGCCCCTCTCTCCCCGCCTCCCCCTGCCCGGCCCCCCTGTGCCCAGGAGCTGATCTGGTAGACACATCCGGGATATTCTCTGGAAGCTCAGACGGGTTTCGGATGAGGTTTTCCCTTGTAACCGATGTCGTTTATTGATGATTCCATTGAAACTGGCTTGATTTGGGCCGGGCTGGACCCGCTGGCCCAGAACTCCGTCTGTGGGTACTGACCCTGGGCCGTGCATGGGCGTTGGCCGCGGGCGGGCGCGGGACGGCACCCGGCGGGCACCCTTACTCCCCGGTGCTTCCCTCGAGAACCCGGACCAGGTTCTGATAGGTGTCTCTTTCCGCCTGCCACGAGTGATACCTTCTCACATACTCCCTCCCGTTGGCCACGAGTTCTCTCTCCAACGCGGGCTCGCGAACCAGCCTCTTTGCCAGCTGAACGAAGTCCTGCAGAGAAGCAGGTGGAGGAGAAACAGGCGTGAATAGCGGCGAAGGCGAGGGCAAAGGCATCCGAACGCCTGTGCGTGTGGTAGCTCCCGGCCTCTCCCTCCTCCGCCTCCCCTGCTCCGGAGACAGGGCCGGAGGGGGGATGAGAGTTCATGCAGACACGGGCTGAGCGAGAACTCACATGAACCCCCACCCACACCTGCACACGCGTCTCAGGATGACCGTCCGCGGAAGCAGACTGGAGCCATCAACTATGCCTCCCCGTCTCTCTCCCCTGCGTTCCCCGAGGCCGCAGTTTTTCCTCTGCAGTGACTCTTAGTGCCACCATTTCTCCCCTCATTTATGAGCATCAGCGGAGATGGGACCTCGGGTCTGACTGCGGAACCCGAGCCCCACACAATGCCGCCCCTGCCCTGTTTGCTCCCACTGTGCTGGGTCTGCCCTCTTTCCCGGGCATGGAGCGTTAATGCTGTGCCACGGGGGAAAGTGCCAGGCTTCAGGGCCAAATGTGGGTTCGAATCCTTCTGCAAGACGCAAGGTCGCTGTGTGGCTTTGGGCCAGCTAGTGAACTCAGCCCCACGTGGACCATTTCTTCAGGGTTAGGGGGCCCTGACGGGTCAGCCCAGCTGTTCCCCAGACTCCCCTGGGTGAAGGCGGGAGACAGGACTTAACTGTCCTCGCTTTCCGGCCTTTCTTCTGTTGTTTAGCTTCAGGCAGTGGCTCTACTGCGAGGCGTGACCTGCAGACCCTGCCAGTAACGCTGGAGGTCCTGAGTACCGGCTCTGGTGTCACAGCCCTCCACGGTCAGAACAGTTAGAGCTATTTGGATGGTCCAGGGGTACTGAGTGTATATTGCATGGAGTCAAGAGCACAGTTCGTGAGTCTGGAGGCCTGCATGTGACCTCACTCCCTACCTTCACGTGGGTGACCTTGGGGACATTCCTTACCCTCCCTGTGCCTCTGTTTCCTCGTCTGTAACCAAGGGACAGCGGCAGCACCTGCTCCGTGGCGTGTGGGCAGGACTGACAGAGTCGGTAGAGGGCCTGGTCACAGCCTGGCGCAGACTTTGCCATCCCTGTCCCCAGGGCTCCCGAAAACCCGTGTGAGCTGCTGTAAGGCAGCCGGGCCTGAGAGTAACAGACAGCGCTCTGCTGTTCCAAAGGAACGTCCACGTACTCTCAGAATCATCGTCAGCTGAACGTTGAATGCCTTTATAGTTAGCAGTGTACACAGCAACATTTATGATAGAATGAAGTTTTGTTTTTATGTGTATGTATACACTTTTTAGTAAATTGGTGTTGTTTTATAATAAAAACGTGACATACTTTTACTCCCACCTCCTCGTCGAACTACGTTCTTATAGAAATCATTCGAGAGGCTTACAGTTTGCTCTGTTATTTGACGACACCGGTCACATCTTGGATTTATCTGACGCCCAGACTGGCTGCCGCCCAAACCCCCGTTAGGGTTTCGACAGAACGTCTGACTGTTTTACAACCTAGCCTGAACGACGGAGCTTCTAGGTTAGGATGTGAGCAAGCGTGCGGTGTCCTCTCCGCTTGGAGGACCCGACAGAAACACGGACTCACATAAGGCGGGAGCGCCTCGGGCGGCGGAGACGACGCGCCCCGGCTGGCGGGCAGCGGAGCCCCGCGTGAGCGGCCCATGGACCAGAGTGAAGCAGAGCGTCGGGAAAACCTGCCTCGTGGGTCGGGACTGATCTCGCCTGGGCCGCGTCGGCTCCTCGGTGCTCGCCGAGGCAGCACGTGGACGCACGCCCGTGGACCCGGAGATACGTGTGCCCTCTGTCCGCACGTGTGGGCTGCGGGTCTGCCTCCCCAGCTCGTGAACCCGTCCTCTGTGCTCTTCAGCAGAGGCCTAGACCCTGTATATGTCCATAAACCACCCCGTGTCCAACACCAGCAAGTGCTGCGGGACTCAGTCCACAGCACCCTGAGACCCGCGTGTGGCCGGATTGACCCAGGACCACCGCTGCGCGAGGCCTGACTCGGCTTACACGTCTCTCCAGTTAAATACACAAAACAAAATATCGTACAGAAGAGCTTGGTTCTGTTTTCAGAGTCACGCGGTGAGCAGTTCACCACTCTGGGTCCCCTTCCCCGAGTCGTCTCCAGTGGCTGCTGGAGACCTTTCCACTAATCCCTGGGACCTGCCTTCTCTCCTGGACGCACCACCACGGTCTGGGGGACGAGATGCGGAGCCGTCTGACAGAACTGACGTCCAGACCCCTGTTGCCATCCTTGTTATCACACTGTCACCCTCATGCCATGGGGCAGGGGGACTCTCGTGAGAAGCAAACAGCCCTGCAGACTGCACCCCAGACGTGGTTCGGAGAAGCGTTCCATCCCAGCCACCGTCCAGGAGTCCCACGTCCTTCTTCCCAGAGACTAGAGAAGAGCTGAGCCTCAGGCTGGGGATGTGAAGTTCAACAGCCCCAAAGTTCAGGCTGTTTTCTAGGGCAGCTCCTGGCTCATCCCCAGCCGGTCACCCCGCAGACCAGGCCCCGGAACCCGGGGAGGCCCAGGAACGAGGGGCTGTGCCCTGCAGGCCTGGAGGTCCTGACCCGTCCTGGGCCGCATGGACAGGGCAGGCCACGGCTCTGACCCACGTGGTGGGACCGTTCATGCTTTTACACTCCCGACCCGGGGAAGGAGAAGCCTCAGTGCGGCGCGAGCCCACCGCTCCTCTCTGCCGAGCACAGCTGGTGCCGGCCCGGAGCGGCCCGAATCAGCCGCCGCCTCCGTCACGTGCTTGCTGTGCAGAATCCCAGACTGGGCGTCTGATGATGGGGTGTATGCCCTCTCTCATTACCGTATGCCCCGCGGTGGCTCTAAGCGGCGCCCCATTCGCAACACACCACAATTTCCAAATCAAAACATACGTGTAGTCACGCGAAGCAGGATAAACAAAACCACAAATAACTTCGCATCAGCTCAGATACGAACGACTTTGCTGCCAAGTGAGTTTTGGCACTAAACTCCCAAAAAATCAAATTGCTTTTCAAGTGCTTTGTGGGTTTTGGAAATGCAGACAGGGCCTGGGACTCTGTGCTGTCCCCATGGCTCCTTCCTTAGAGAAACAGGAGCAGTGGGAGGCTGAGGGACTGTGCCCGGGTCACACAGTGAGCAGTAACCAGCCAAGACGGGACTGTACTCAGACCGCTTGGCCCTGGGCCTGTGACCCCCTCCTCCTGTCTCGGCAAGCAAAGACCAGAATGCCGTTGGAAGGGAGCCGGCCTGGAGAAGGTTCCAGGGGCACAAGAGTGACCACAGCAGGGTCGGGCCTCAGAAGGTCAGAGAGAAAGAGCAAAGTGCTCAAGAAATGTGGCAGTGAATCTGCCATGAAGTCACCCTGGCCATGCCTTGGGGACCTGGGATGGACATGAGGCTCGCTGGCACAGGTCACCCAGGGGAGCGGGCTTTGGGAGGCAGACCTGGGGGTCCAGGTGGAGGCTGCCTCCAGCCCCTGCAAAGCTCCTGCCCCTAGCCGTGCTGCTGAGGCTGCGTGTGGCCGCCTCGGCCCACAGACCCTCAGTTGGGGGGGGGACGGTCACAATTGGGCTGCTGGCCACCGTCCTGGTCCGCACCAATGTCCACACACTGCCCCGTCAGTAGCGGGCACAGCTCTCCCTCCCTCAGACCTCAGCCACCAGCTGTGCTCAAGGCCACGGCTCTCCTGGACCCCCAGCCCCGGGAATGGCCCCGAGAAGCAGGAGCCCCTAAATGGCAAGTTGCCCAGCCGTCGGGGTCCATGTNACGGTCACAATTGGGCTGCTGGCCACCGTCCTGGTCCGCACCAATGTCCACACACTGCCCCGTCAGTAGCGGGCACAGCTCTCCCTCCCTCAGACCTCAGCCACCAGCTGTGCTCAAGGCCACGGCTCTCCTGGACCCCCAGCCCCGGGAATGGCCCCGAGAAGCAGGAGCCCCTAAATGGCAAGTTGCCCAGCCGTCGGGGTCCATGTGTCCCCCCGCTGCAGCAATCGCTGTGCTCCGAGGAGACCCCTGTACGTCTGGCGTGAGGTGCCCTGGGGGGAAAAGCGCACGGTCTCTCCATCCGTGAGAACAAGAGCGAGGACGGATTCACCACCCGTGGCCTCGGCTGAGCGCAGTGGACACAAAACAGCTCACGACATGCCCTGAAACCGAGGCTATAGAGACCCGTCCAAACGGGAAAGGGGACTCCCGGGTCCCACCTGCATTGTCCTGCAGAAATAGGTTGTCTCTAAATGGTCAGTTACGATACTTTTTCATGTAATTTTTATGTTTTCGATTTTTCTAGAAAAAATGTGTGGATGATGTAAACAATCACAGCATAACGCCAGGAGACAGAGACCGTGGGGGCCGCGTCAGCACCGTGCCCGCCACGCTCTGCAGCCTGTGCCCCTTACGGTTTGCTGCGGACCTGGTGCACCACGCGCCGTGTGTGTCCCCCCTGCTCCCCCGCGCAGCTCGCCATCGTGCCCCAGCTTCCCAGCTTCCATGCGTGGGCTCTGTCACCACCAGGGCCGGTCCCTGGGGGGCACTTCGTCCTTCCAGGCCGGCCTTGTCCTCACGGGGCAGAATCTGAGAGCATGCCAGGGGTCGATCCTACAACGTCCGGCCAGGGCTGGTGCCCGTGGCGCTGAGGGTGGAAGAGGCTGTGCGGCCCTATCCCGGACCCACCCCACCGGCCCGTAAACCCCACGCGGCACACAGGCTGTCATGGGGTGTGAAGACGGGGCTGCGGGGGGCCGCAGGCAGGGGGAAGGGGACAGGGAGCGAGGGCCCAGCAGGGACCACCACAGAGTACGGGCTGCGCTCTCAGGGGAAAGGTCAGGTTTCTGTTCCCGCCGTCGGTTTAGTTTTATACAGAGGGTCACGAAATCAAGGGATAAGGGCTTTCCTCTGACAACCACTGATGTCCTTCAGGCAAAGCCTGCGTGAGGTTTGTCTGCAGTTTCGAAGGGTAGGTGAGGGGGTCTGGTGCGTGTGGGCCATCGGCGAGCTCCCCTCTTCCTATCCGGTGTCTCTGTCGCTCCATCAGGGACAGAGAACGCACGCCGAGCTCCTCCCATGCAGCTGGGATGGGGAGTCACAGTCAGGTTTCCGCCCATGCGTGGCCCTGAGCAGCTCCGTCCGGCCAGCAAGTCCCCCCTTAGCGGTGACCAGCATCTGAATCCAGATCTGAATAAGGCTTTCACACTCCGGCAGCCCCCGGCGGTTCAAGCCACCCGAGCCGGGCCCCTCGTGCGATGACTCGAACCGCGCTGCTGACGTATTTAAAATGCGTTTTGTTTCTGAGGCAAGCTCCCACCCTGCGCTTGGTTGAGTCTGGTCGCGACCGCAAAGAAGACAAGACAAAGCCACGTGTGACTGCTGTGTCTAGTGCACTTTCCAAAGTGCGTTAAAAAATGCAGCCTCCCCCCTCCGTGGTATCTAAAGTGTTCTTTTTAAAAAAACATCCTTTGTGACACCAACGTTGTTTTAGAATCAAAATAAGTCCGTGACTTGAGTTTGAGCTGCGCACCGTGTCTGGGAGCAGGGGTGACGCGACCTGTGGGGGGGGGTTGGGGACACTCGTTGGCAGGTGTCAGAAGGAACCCTTGCCGGAAGCTCTGTGAAGTGAGAGAGCCGACGTGCTCTGTCCTCGCGTTCAGGCTCCCTGACAGAGAGCGCTCTGGAATCGAGCTCTGACGTGGGCAGACATTGTTCGGGGAGATGGAAATAAACTCACTTTGCCAGCGTGCAGGCAACACTGACCTAAAAGCATGGCTGACGTGGATTCCCAGGGTTCCAGAATGTGGTAAAAAGCAAAAAGCCTTTGTTGGGAGGTGCGACAAGTAACTCCTGTCAGCTCGCCCTGTCCTGATACTGCTTGGCTCGTAGGCGAGGCCGCCGAAAGGGACGGCATTAGCGGCCGGGATGCCTTTGGCCGGATGGTCCCATGGGAGCCCTGGGCCCCTTTTTCGCGGCTGCGCTCTGCCTCCCCGGCGAGCTGGCGCCCCGGGCCGCAGAGACAAGAGGGGAGCGTGTTTGTAGCAAGGGAAAGGGAAAGCTGTTTCAGATTAAGCATCCGCCACAGGAAATCTAAAAAACTGAATTTTCAATTATTTGACTTGACTGTAATTGTTAAGTATAAATCCTTATACTCCTGAATATAATATGTGCTCTAATAAAGATGCTGGTGGGCAGAACCTAATTTTTAAAGACTCAAAGGACAAAACTGAGATCTAAGATTATTTCCTGCTGTCGATGGTAGTGCCGGCTGCGGCCATGCCTCTTCCGTGGTCACAACAGGTCCAGAGCCCCGGCCACATGCCGTGAACACACACAGCCCTGTGTGTCCCTCTGTCCACCCCCGTCACTCCCCACCCCAGGAGGAAGCATGGAGAACGAGCTTTGCTTGTCCAGGAGAAAACAGCTTGGAGACTCAGGCCGGGCCACACGCCCTGCACGGTCCCCGGGGTCAGCTGCAGGCAGCACACACGGGCATGCTCCAGACCCCGTCACACTCTTCCTGGAGGTCCCCGCGCACGCGTGCTCCAGCCGTGCCACCCTCCGCTGCGTCATCCCATACGTTATTTTCAAATATACGTCAATATATGCCCAAGCCCCAGCTTATTCTGTACGTTGTTCTGAGGCATTAGTGACCAGATACGCAGCAATCTTCTGAAAACCAGCAGGTGTTCTAGAAATCTAGACCGTATCTGAGGAGCACCCGCCTGGGGATCAGAAACCCAAGCACCTCAGAGGTGACCTGACGTGCTCAAGGCCGCAGCGCTCATCAGAGGCAGAATCGGGAACAGGAGCAGGTCTTGCGTTTGGGTCCCTGCACTAGGTTCTCCCGAGTCATGCGGCTGCCCCCGTGGTCACAGCGGACACTCGCTGCATGCAGGGCTCCCGCCACGGGGAGGGAGCACTGGGCGCGGGCGAAAAGATGGGAACCACAGCCTGTCCGAGGGAAATGCCGATGAAAACTGTTCCAGACAAAGCCTTCCTTACCTGCGGGTCTGAAAACAGCAGCCCTGTGACCTCATGCTTCACCACTGCTGCGTTCCCGGGGATGTTCCTGGCCAGCACCGGGACTTCCAGATCCATCGCCTGAGGACGGGAGAGAGAAGACAGGTGGGCAGTGGTGATTATAGTGTCTCTGGCGGGAGGAGCCCGCGTGGGGCAGAGGAACGTCTATGTCCGCCGGACCTCCGGCACCTCACGAGAAATACAACGCACCAAAGCAATATCCCGATCGAAACATTCCACGTTCCAAGTACGTACTGCATTGAAATTAATTACTATTGCAGATTCTGGAATGCTATATCCCGCAAGACTTTGTCTGATATGATCACCGCAATGTCATGAAGAAACTCCCTCTCTCCAAATGTTCGCTTGACACTTGTGCAGTGGCAGTTTGGAGAACACATCCCTAATTATCCTCATTGCTCCCCCAGTGAGTCATTTTCTCCCAGCACAAGCTGCGGGAATGGTGCAGGAGGACCAGGCATGTCTCTCTGGCATGCGGACAAGAGTGACAAAGACCGTGATGTATCATCCCGATTATTCACTAAGCAGGCTTTCCGTTCCCCGAGGTCTGGGACCAGCATGTGGCATCCGCAGCCCAGCACAAACTGGCACTGAGACCTCGAAAGATGCCCGAGAGCACAGCGGGCAGTCGGCCTCCCCTCCCCGTCAAGGCAGCGTCTCTCTGGTTCTCCTCCTATGGCTTTGGGAAGCCCGACCTGGAAGGCTCTATTTCGGCCTCCTATGTTGAGCCTGCTGGGGTTCCTTGGACCTGGGACCACTCACCCTTCGTAGGGTAGGTGCCTTCAGCGCATGAGAGGGACATTCCTTTGCAACTCGGTGTCCAGGGCAGGACGGGCTGGCGTCCGCAGCAAGCCGCTCATCTGGCTTTTCCTCTCCAGCAGGGGTATGAGGTGCTCTGATTCTGCCTGTGGTCCTCCTTTCAAGTAATAAACACTGGGTCATGAAGGGGTGACCCTGGAATTTCGGAAGTGTCAGGTTACCCACCCGCAGCCGCAGGGGGAAGCTCTGGGACATGGAGGCCTTCCTCCGGCAGGTGCACCGGCCACACCCAAGCGCCCAGAGCAGGTGTGACGCACAGCAGATGCTCAGTAAATACCGCGAGCTGATGCCCCAGAATCATCCGCGCTGAATGAATTCTGAGTCCGTGTCATCCGCTGTGGCTATCGTAACCGCTGGCTGTTGTCTCGGGGGCCATGCCTGGTTTTCTGGTTCTTCATCCCCTCCATCCTCCCAGTCTACTTTGAGTTTAAGCTCCAGGCCCTAGAGAATGCGGAGCTGACAACACCCTTCCTGCCGGCACGCCTCTGAGGTTCTTCTGTTCCCACCGTCGGGGAAACTGGGAGAGCTGGCCTGACGCATGGATCAGAGCCCCCGCCGTCCTGCTCTTCGCCAGCCGCCCAGCTGCTTCTCCAGCGCAGCCGTGATGGGTCTCTCTCTGTCAGGCTCTCCTGTTGGTGTTTCAAGAACACGGAAGGCCTCCAAGTCAGACTTTCCATTGTCATTTTGTAGGGTCAAGACTAGGAGCTTTGGTGGTCATCACACTCGGGAAGGAGGCAACTCATGGCACAGGGAAAAAGTGACCTGAAATGGCCACATCCCAGCACTAGGGTCACAAGGACGTCCGGACTCCTGGGTGGGCCCCAGGTTCTGATGCACTGCAGGTGCGGTCCGGCGTCCTGGAAGACAGCACAAGGCCAGGGATCAAGGGGTCTTGGTCTTGAATGAAGATCTTGGTCTTACTGTCTTTGCTCCAGGCCCATGCCGGAGTCACCATGGGAGCATAGCGCTATTGCTTGGAATGATGAGGAACCCTGACTGGGCCCCCACCCTGCTCTGGCCCACAATCAGGCATTTGTGAAATTCCTCCCACAATTCTGCTGGGCAGCCCAGGAACCACCGAGGTGGCAAGCGCACTGACGTGTCCCTGAATGTCTCCCTGGGTCTTGGTTGCATCTTTTGGGAATGAGGGACTAAAGTCTCCTCTCTGTAGCACATGAAAAATTCAGATGTCATTTTGCACAAATACCATTATGTGGTTTGTGGCGTAAGCTGCCTAGCACATCAACGACATCAGTTACGAGGTCGTAACGTAATTATGGTGAGTGACGCTGTGAGTCATATGGCTTGTCTCTCCACTTGTCACACAGTGTAGGTCGCTGCTCATTAAACTAGCGCAACACACTGTGATTTCATTTCTAGACATTTGTCAACTAACTGCCACATCCTCTGCACTGACGAGAGCTTGGAGGCTGTCCTGTCACCCCCATGGCCTCATGTCAGGGCAGAGCTCAGAAAGAGGGTGATTGACACGTCAGGGAGCTCCTGCTCCAGGCGGCCCCACAGCATGTTCGTGCTCATGGGTACATCTGTCCCCTGATCCGGGAGAAGCGCCAGAGTACTTGTGAAGACCTGTGGCAGGCACAGAGATCGGGAGGAGCTGTCTACAGCTGTAGGCGTAGAGACAGACACGTGCAGATTTATGAAACTGATGACCAGAGAATCACAGGACTGGCCAAACCCGAGGGATAAGAGAGTTTAAATCCCTGTCTCAGGCAAGGAAGATCTTGTTCTCAGCCCTCCTGTTGTGTAGACTCATTTGTGTGTCATCTCAACCAGTGCTCACCAAGCACCCGCCCTACATGGAAAGCTACGCACCCCTGAGAATTGTCCTTTCACTGTCCACTCGTTAGACGAATGTTTGTTATCAACCTGCAAATGGCAGGACACAGGAGGCTTACGTGACGGGACCAGCTGGTTGAGGGGGGATAATGAGATGGCATTGCGCAGTAGGGGAGGCTTGCTTGATGCAAAGGCCATAAAAAGGAAACAACAAATCAAACCAAAGGAAGCAGAAGGAAAGCAAAATAAAAGCGGCAATTAATGAAGTAGAAAGCAAAAACAAAGCAACTAGGATATCCAAATGGAGATTCTTTGAAAAAAAAATCAGTGAAATAAAGAAGTTACCAGCAACCCTGATCACCAGAAGAAAGGAGAAAACAACACAAGACAGACCGAGGGGAGCAGATCACAGACTCAGAACAATTTTAAAGCCATAGGAGGATATTTATAGAAATCTTTGCAAATAAATTTGAAAACCTGGCTGAAATGGGTAGCTACCAGCAAGAATGCTTCTCACCCAGTTAACCCTGGTAGAAGTAGAAAAGCTGAAACAGATCAATTTCTAGAAGAGAAACAGAGAAGTTATCAAGGAAACCGTCCACAATGAAAGATCATCGCAGACAGTGTCACAAGGGAATTCTGCAAAGTCATCGGACCGCATCACCCTAGTGCTGCAGGAACTGTGCCAGACCACAGAAAAGGAAAGAAACATTCCAAATAATTGTTATGAAACAAGTTCAACAGTAATACCAAAGCATGAGACAGATGGCATGGAAGGAAGCCACGGGCCAACCTCATGTCTAAATCTCTCCATAAAAATCCTAAAGAAAATAGTAGCAAACAGAATCCAGCAGCACATAACAAAATCATGGAAACCAACCATTGCAGTCACTACATTAAACGTGAACGGACTAAACACAACACTCAAAAGGCAGAAATTGTCCGACTGGGTACAAACAGCAAGACTCGGCTGTATTCACTGACTACAAGAGATACGCTTTGGATTCAAAGACACAAAAGTTAGAAAGTAAGAGCACGAGAAAACGTACCTGTGAACAGTAACCACAGAGCTGCCCTGGCGGCATTAACACCAGACAAAATAGGCTTGAGGACAAGAACTGTTCCTGGAGACAAAGAGGGGCATCTCCTTAGGAGAAAAGGATCCATACATCAGGAAGACAAAAGTCCTAAGTGTGCACAACGTAAGGGCAGAGCCCCATAACACCTGAAGCAAGAACTGGCAGAATTGAAAGGAGAAATAGGCCTATTTATTATTATTCTATGCATAATAATTAGACATCTCGATACTCCACTCTCAATAGCTGACAGAACAACTGGACAGACAACCGTCAGGGTGACAGAAGTCCTGGACAGCACTAACCCACTTAACCTGATGTTTACAGGACCCCCTCCAGTGCCTACAGGACACGTTCTTCCCAAGTACACATGGTTCCCTCTCTCGGACGTATCATGTGCTGAATCCAAATAAATAAGACTCAGTAAATTCAAAAAGACTGAAATCATAAAAGTATATTCTCTGACCACATTTTTGGGGAAAGGATATGCTGGTGGGAGAGGGGATATAAATATGGAACAGAGGAGGGGGAAGACCCTGGGTAACAGGACTTAAATTTGAGATATCATATGAATGCATGTGTGTGAGGGGTGGGGGAGAGGCGGGGGGGAGCTGGAGCACAGAGGTGTGTGTGTGTGTGTGTGTGAGTGAGGGAGGGAGAGGCGGGGGGAGCTGGAGCACAGAGGTGTGTGTGTGTGTGTGTGTGAGTGAGGGAGGGAGAGGCGGGGGGAGCTGGAGCACAGAGGTGTGTGTGTGTGTGTGTGTGAGTGAGGGAGGGAGAGGCGGGGGGAGCTGGAGCACAGAGGTGTGTGTGTGTGTGTGTGTGAGTGAGGGAGGGAGAGGCGGGGGGAGCTGGAGCACAGAGGTGTGTGTGTGTGTGTGTGTGAGTGAGGGAGGGAGAGGCGGGGGGAGCTGGAGCACAGAGGTGTGTGTGTGTGTGTGTGTGAGTGAGGGAGGGAGAGGCGGGGGGAGCTGGAGCACAGAGGTGTGTGTGTGTGTGTGTGTGAGTGAGGGAGGGAGAGGCGGGGGGAGCTGGAGCACAGAGGTGTGTGTGTGTGTGTGTGTGAGTGAGGGAGGGAGAGGCGGGGGGAGCTGGAGCACAGAGGTGAGCACAGGTCAAGGGTCTACAGCTACTCGTTGTACTATTCTTTCAGTTCTCTGTGTTTTAAACTTTTAAAAATCAAAACGATAATAATTTTCCTAAGGTGCGAGCTCTGAGGCTTTTCTGCCTGGGTCCGAATCCTGGTTCTTTTATGTACAGCTGACCCTTGAACAACAGGGGTTTGAACTTGGGGAGTCCACTTACACACGGATTTTCTTTTTTGATAAATACACTATAGGACTGTAAATGTATTTTCTCTTTCTTACGATTTTCTTAGTAATGTTTTCATTTCTCTAGCTTACTTTACGGTAAGAATGCAGAATGTAATACGTACAACATACGAAACCTGTGTTCGCTGACTGTTTGTTATTGGTAAGACTTCGGACAGCAGTAGGCTACTAGTAGTTATGTTTTCGGGGAGTCAGAAGTTACATGTGGATTTTCAACGGCATGGGAGTCGGGGCCCCTAACCCGCACATTGGTCAAGGGTCTACTGTACTAGTTGTATGATCTCGAGCCAATGTCACAGTCTCTCGCCTGTTTGCCTATTTCCTCTGATGTAAAATAAGGATAATGATAAAACCTCCTTCATTAAGGGTGATGGGGAGGGTTAGCCGGTAGTTGAAGAACTTAGACTCATTTCTGGGCATAGACATCATCGCAAATAAGATTGAGATTGCCAATGGTCTCTACCTGAATCAGTAAGATTCACAGAGGAAAACTACTTGTCCCGGAGCTCAAGACTGCATTCCCAAAATCCCAGATAAAAAAAACAGGTGCCCTTAAAAACTAGGAAGCTGGAAAGAAAGTAAATTTAAAGTATATTAAAGTTTGGAATGAAAATGCAGCATCCACAAGTACAATGGTAAATTTGAACACTTTTCTTTTTTCTTTTTTTTTTTTTAAGATTTTATTTATTTATTTGACAGAGAGACAGCCAGCAAGAGAGGGAACACAAGCAGGGGCAGTAGGAGAGGAAGAAGCAGGCTCATAGCACAGGAGCCTGATGTGGGGCTCGATCCCAGAACACTGGGATCACGCCCTGAGCCGAAGGCAGATGCTTAACGACTGCGCCACCCAGGCGCCCCTAGATTCAAGTTCTAACTTAACCATTTACTTCCAGTGTGACCTTGGACAAGTTACAGAGTCCCTGACCCTCGGCTTCGGACTCCCTTCCTCTGAAATGTCTGCAGGAAGCCGAGCTGGAGCGACAGAGAGGAGACGGCTGGTTGCCTCAGGCTGGGCTTGGCGTGGGGGGCACGCTGGGGAGAAACAGCGAGTGGCCGAAGCTGTGTTCAGGATTTCCTAATGGGGCGAAGAAAATTTCCTACAATTGGTAATGCTGAGGGCTGACAACACGGAAATATGCTGAAAACTCCGGAATTGCACACTTTGGATGAACCAATGCTTTAAATGAGTGAATGAACATATGCTCATTAGGGGAATTAGCTCTCAATAAAATTGTTGTATTAACGAAGCATTTTAAAAAACGTGCAAAAAACCTCTGAATTTATTCAGTGTCCTACATTCAGGGACTAAAGCCCCAAATAACGATTTTTAAAAGGCCTGCCCACAGACTGTGGTTCAGTAAATTTAGTTGCCCAGTGAGTGCTTCACTGCAAACTTTTATTATTATCAAGTACGATGTTACATGTAAGTGTGGTGATGTCACAGACGTCAATTAATGAGTGTTTCTTCATCTCGAAATGTCCTTGTTTTCGGTCTGGTGATAAATTTGGTGGCTTTTTCTTTCTTTAATGCCTTGTCTTGGCTGTACAGAAATAGCACTTCTTAGAGATGGCCTTTGTTGGGGATAGGCGAAGTCACATGACGCATGTTCCCAGTGTGGCGAGCGTCTCCTGCAGGATGGTTGCTGTGGCGGGTTGGTAATGTTTTCTGCGGAAGCCACGCCGGTGCTCCTGGAAGGAAGACGGCTTACAGTCAGGCAGAGCACCAGGCTTGGACCGGGAATGCATGTGGTTCCGGTCACCCCACTTGTACTCCTGCTGCTCCTCCAGCAGATTCTCTTTGCACAGATCCTGATAGGGGTGGCTTTTCTCCTCGTTCAGGGCTGAGTTCAAGGCCCACGCTCCTGCTGCAGAAGTGTGCTTGGGGAACCACCCCGCAGACGGGGTTTAAACCACGGAAGGCGCCGGCATGGTTCTGGAGGCCCCCGGGGAGTCCGAGAGCAAGGTTTGGGGGCTGTTGCTTCTGAGGGACTGGGAAAGGATCTGGTCCAGGGCTCTCTCCTTGGCTCGGAGATGTCGTCTTCTCCCTGTGTCTACGCGCGTCTTGTCCAAATCCCCTCTTCTTACCAGGACACCCCACACAGCGGCTCAGGGTCCACCCTCACGACTCCTCTTAACACGACTGCCTCCGTAGAGACCCTGTGTCCGAAGAGATCCTGGGGGTTAGGACCCGCACACTCGGCTCTTGCAGGGACACAGCTCGGCCCCTACACTCACCACTGACCACCACTCCCTCCCGGATGGCTGACCATGGCCTCACCTCCTACCCTGTCACTTCACACTCCCCCCTTTGTTTCTTGTTGACGGCTTATTACATTCATTTATGGATTTCCTAACTTCTGGTTTCTAGTTCCTTCTTTCTGCCCCAAACAAGGACAGAAATTCCCCACGAACCATGACCTTTCTATGTCCTGCTCACTGCTCTCTCCAGAGCATAGCCCAGAGCCAGTACACCTCGCACACCCAGCACACCTTGGTCGAAGGGAAGAATGCACAGGTATGGTAATGTGATGACTGTTTCCAGGCTCCAGGCTCCGCATCCGTGCGGAGAGCCGTGGTACCATCGGGGCTGTGACCGTGCGAAGTGGGGGCGGGGCAGAAGCTACGTGAAGGGGACCCCATGGTTGTGTATTCACAGACAACGAACTCTGAA
Source organism: Ailuropoda melanoleuca (assembly GCF_002007445.2). Taxonomy (NCBI): domain Eukaryota; kingdom Metazoa; phylum Chordata; class Mammalia; order Carnivora; family Ursidae; genus Ailuropoda; species Ailuropoda melanoleuca. The sequence goes on from NC_048229.1 coordinate 2,579,990, forward strand.
GTCCTCTCTTCAAAACTAAGCTGTCACTAGGAAAGGAAACGTCTTCAGAAGGAAGAGGCAGGTGGGAAGGCTTTTTTCATACGCTTTCTCAAGGTGTGACGTCACCTCCTTAAAAACACGCTGCCTGGAAGAAAGGCGAGGTCCCAGGGCCCGACGGGCAAGAAGTGGGTCCTAACAAGACCCGGCCTGGGGGCGGCGTCTTGTGCTGACCCTGTTGGGAGATGGGCGGGTGCACCCTGCACACACTTTCTGCTGGTGAACACAGATGAGGCTCGTGCAGTGCACGTGGGGCGGAGAGCGGCCCAGACCTGGTTCCGGGTTCCAAGAGCGAAAGGTGTCTGTGCCGGGTTCAGTCCGCACGCACCCAGTTTCTTCCCGGGGGAGCTCCTCCACCTGTCATCGGTGGATGGAAACCTCCAATTCTACCTTGAAAGGATCCTTTGTAGCTCATGCCTCATTTTCTGCAGAGCTGCCAGAAGATTCCAGAGACACTGCCTCCCCTCCACGTGCAGATCTGCCTCCAGATGCAGCTGCCAGGGTTCCCTCTGCCAAAGGTGAAGCACGGGCCAGGAAGGGCGGGCACCGTCACCTGTATTTATGGAGGGAATTCTGATTTTCAGAATTCCGATTTGCTTGTGGAGAGGTTTGCTTGGGTTTTCGTGGCCTTGCCTAGCACGTGTCCAGCACAGTGACCACTGCTTGTCGGGTGGGGATGAGGCGGGTCTGGGAGTCCCCAACNCGGACAGCAGTAGGCTCCTAGTAATGTTTTCGAGGAGTCAGAAGTTACATGTGGATTTTCAACGGCATGGGAGTCAGGGCCCCTAACCCGCACATTGGTCAAGGGTCTACTGTACTAGTTGTATGATCTCGAGCCAATGTCACAGTCTCTCGCCTGTTTGCCTATTTCCTCTGATGTAAAATAAGGATAATGATAAAACCTCCTTCATTAAGGGTGATGGGGAGGGTTAGCCGGTAGTTGAAGAACTTAGACTCATTTCTGGGCATAGACATCATCGCAAATAAGATTGAGATTGCCAATGGTCTCTACCTGAATCAGTAAGATTCACAGAGGAAAACTACTTGTCCCGGAGCTCAAGACTGCATTCCCAAAATCCCAGATAAAAAAAACAGGTGCCCTTAAAAACTAGGAAGCTGGAAAGAAAGTAAATTTAAATTATATTAAAGTTTGGAATGAAAATGCAGCATCCGCAAGTACAATGGTAAATTTGAACACTTTTCTTTTTTCTTTTTTTTTTTTAAGATTTTATTTATTTATTTGACAGAGAGACAGCCAGCGAGAGAGGGAACACAAGCAGGGGCAGTAGGAGAGGAAGAAGCAGGCTCATAGCACAGGAGCCTGATGTGGGGCTCGATCCCAGAACACTGGGATCACGCCCTGAGCCGAAGGCAGATGCTTAACGACTGCGCCCTGAGCCGAAGGCAGATGCTTAACGACTGCGCCACCCAGGCGCCCCTAGATTCAAGTTCTAACTTAACCATTTACTTCCAGTGTGACCTTGGACAAGTTACAGAGTCCCTGACCCTCGGCTTCGGACTCCCTTCCTCTGAAATGTCTGCAGGAAGCCGAGCTGGAGCGACAGAGAGGAGACGGCTGGTTGCCTCAGGCTGGGCTTGGCGTGGGGGGCACGCTGGGGAGAAACAGCGAGTGGCCGAAGCTGTGTTCAGGATTTCCTAATGGGGCGAAGAAAATTTCCTACAATTGGTAATGCTGAGGGCTGACAACACGGAAATATGCTGAAAACTCCGGAATTGCACACTTTGGATGAACCAATGCTTTAAATGAGTGAATGAACATATGCTCATTAGGGGAATTAGCTCTCAATAAAATTGTTGTATTAACGAAGCATTTTAAAAAACGTGCAAAAAACCTCTGAATTTATTCAGTGTCCTACATTCAGGGACTAAAGCCCCAAATAACGATTTTTAAAAGGCCTGCCCACAGACTGTGGTTCAGTAAATTTAGTTGCCCAGTGAGTGCTTCACTGCAAACTTTTATTATTATCAAGTACGATGTTACATGTAAGTGTGGTGATGTCACAGACGTCAATTAATGAGTGTTTCTTCATCTCGAAATGTCCTTGTTTTCGGTCTGGTGATAAATTTGGTGGCTTTTTCTTTCTTTAATGCCTTGTCTTGGCTGTACAGAAATAGCACTTCTTAGAGATGGCCTTTGTTGGGGATAGGCGAAGTCACATGACGCATGTTCCCAGTGTGGCGAGCGTCTCCTGCAGGATGGTTGCTGTGGCGGGTTGGTAATGTTTTCTGCGGAAGCCACGCCGGTGCTCCTGGAAGGAAGACGGCTTACAGTCAGGCAGAGCACCAGGCTTGGACCGGGAATGCATGTGGTTCCGGTCACCCCACTTGTACTCCTGCTGCTCCTCCAGCAGATTCTCTTTGCACAGATCCTGATGGGGGTGGCTTTTCTCCTCGTTCAGGGCTGAGTTCAAGGCCCACGCTCCTGCTGCAGAAGTGTGCTTGGGGAACCACCCCGCAGACGGGGTTTAAACCACGGAAGGCGCCGGCATGGTTCTGGAGGCCCCCGGGGAGTCCGAGAGCAAGGTTTGGGGGCTGTTGCTTCTGAGGGACTGGGAAAGGATCTGGTCCAGGGCTCTCTCCTTGGCTCGGAGATGTCGTCTTCTCCCTGTGTCTACGCGCGTCTTGTCCAAATCCCCTCTTCTTACCAGGACACCCCACACAGCGGCTCAGGGTCCACCCTCACGACTCCTCTTAACACGACTGCCTCCGTAGAGACCCTGTGTCCGAAGAGATCCTGGGGGTTAGGACCTGCACACTCGGCTCTTGCAGGGACACCAGCTCGGCCCCTACACTCACCACTGACCACCACTCCCTCCCGGATGGCTGACCATGGCCTCACCTCCTACCCTGTCACTTCACACTCCCCCCTTTGTTTCTTGTTGACGGCTTATTACATTCATTTATGGATTTCCTAACTTCTGGTTTCTAGTTCCTTCTTTCTGCCCCAAACAAGGACAGAAATTCCCCACGAACCATGACCTTTCTATGTCCTGCTCACTGCTCTCTCCAGAGCATAGCCCAGAGCCAGTACACCTCGCACACCCAGCACACCTTGGTCGAAGGGAAGAATGCACAGGTATGGTAATGTGATGACTGTTTCCAGGCTCCAGGCTCCGCATCCGTGCGGAGAGCCGTGGTACCATCGGGGCTGTGACCGTGCGAAGTGGGGGCGGGGCAGAAGCTACGTGAAGGGGACCCCATGGTTGTGTATTCACAGACAACGAACTCTGAAGTCCTCTCTTCAAAACTAAGCTGTCACTAGGAAAGGAAACGTCTTCAGAAGGAAGAGGCAGGTGGGAAGGCTTTTTTCATACGCTTTCTCAAGGTGTGACGTCACCTCCTTAAAAACACGCTGCCTGGAAGAAAGGCGAGGTCCCAGGGCCCGACGGGCAAGAAGTGGGTCCTAACAAGACCCGGCCTGGGGGCGGCGTCTTGTGCTGACCCTGTTGGGAGATGGGCGGGTGCACCCTGCACACACTTTCTGCTGGTGAACACAGATGAGGCTCGTGCAGTGCACGTGGGGCGGAGAGCGGCCCAGACCTGGTTCCGGGTTCCAAGAGCGAAAGGTGTCTGTGCCGGGTTCAGTCCGCACGCACCCAGTTTCTTCCCGGGGGAGCTCCTCCACCTGTCATCGGTGGATGGAAACCTCCAATTCTACCTTGAAAGGATCCTTTGTAGCTCATGCCTCATTTTCTGCAGAGCTGCCAGAAGATTCCAGAGACACTGCCTCCCCTCCACGTGCAGATCTGCCTCCAGATGCAGCTGCCAGGGTTCCCTCTGCCAAAGGTGAAGCACGGGCCAGGAAGGGCGGGCACCGTCACCTGTATTTATGGAGGGAATTCTGATTTTCAGAATTCCGATTTGCTTGTGGAGAGGTTTGCTTGGGTTTTCGTGGCCTTGCCTAGCACGTGTCCAGCACAGTGACCACTGCTTGTCGGGTGGGGATGAGGCGGGTCTGGGAGTCCCCAACATACACACATGCTGCATTCGGATCTTACATCGCTGGGGTTAGAATGTTTCTCAACACAGAGGCCCAGGGCATTTGGGGAGCAACTCTTGGACGCAAGAGACAGTCTTGCGCCTTGAAAAATAACTCCCCCCGCCGGCCCCTCCCTGCCACCCTGAACTAACACCCTTCTCATTGCGACATCTCAGAAGGCCCTTCACTCTTTAAAGTGGGAAGGGCATAGCACAGCCACGGACCTGACACACTTTGAAACCAGCCATGGCCAAAAGGGCACAGAGTCACAACTGTCCTCAGAGAGCCCTTCAGGGAGGCTTCAATCACTAGGGTCTGGGTCCAGAAGCTAAGAGCCCAAGAATTCTCGTTACTCTTGGCCTTCCTTTCCCCCGGGGAGCAGAAACTTTGCCCGGGACGGTAGTGTGTGCGTGTGTGCACGTGCGTGTGAGTTCTGGGGTGGGGTGGAGAGCCTCAGTAGGAGGACCGAGGCAAGAACATACTTTTCCGTCTCATTTCAGTTTTGTTCTGTGGGGTATTCGACACCATAAGCCCAAACTTGCAACCGCAGATGCGCGGTGGGAATATTCACCCTGCTGCCCACACTTCCAGCTTGAGCTTGAGTTCTGGAGTTTCTTGGTAAGAGACGTATTTTAGCAAATGAGATTTTTATTGCTTCCATGAGAAAACAAAGCTAATTCTGGGAGGTCGAAAGATCCCTTCCTTCAAAAGTGATATGCGTTCATTCTGTGATTAACCACTTTGGTTATTTGAATGGATTCTAATGAAATGCACCCAGACCACTCCCCTAAAATCAGCTTCATTCAAAACCCTCAACCTAAGGTTATTTTGGAGTTTTCAAAAGGAGCACAGCATCAACATTTAAGACGGTCACATTCGCCAACAGCTGCCTTGCCTTTGAAGGAAACGAGACTTGACAGCAAGTCATCAGCCGTGAGACGCGCTGCGCCAGCGATGAAATCATTCCTGAATTTGACTTCGCTTTTTCTTGGGAACTTGAACAAGAAACTGTGTATTTACAGACAAAGGAGCAGTTGGACACCGGCTCGAGGACTGGCGGGGTGAGGACGTGCCTCTCTGAAGCCGGTGCGAAGAGCGGAGGCTCCTGTGACAGCGCGGCTGGGAGAGCCGGAACGCCACCCCGGCATGGAGGGCCGTGGGCTGTGCCTGAGCACGGGCGGGCTACGGTCCACACCGTGGGCTCCGAAAGCACTCGGCGCTGGCACCTTCTACCCCGGCTCCCGCTGTTGCTTTGGGTTTTGGCTTTTTGAAGGCTGCCACAAGGAAACAGGAGGCACGAGGCATCAGCCAGTCCCTCAGTTTAGGAGGGTTATTCTGTCGGCTGCTGTCGTGATTTACCGTGTTGTGTGAAACACGAAATTGTACCTTCTGCCGGCAAGTTCAGTGAATCCAGCTGGTGTCCAGAGGAGGAAACGATGTTACGAACAGGAGGAAAGGACGGCATCGCTCTAAGCAGGCCTTTCTCATCCGCAAGACGGAACCCCTGAAATCTGCTTCAGAGTCCCGGAGGCCAGCGGCCGGCACTCCTCCTCTCGAGCAGCCTGTGTGTGAGCTAGTGCTTACACAACGTGGGCCGTGGCCGTGGCACGAGCTCCGAGCTGTATGCGACTGCACGCGTGCCGTGGCTTGTGACGGAATGTTCCGAGGGAACTCCAGCAGTGAGCACTGCTCTGCACGGGGGCATCGGAGGCCGCCCTGTGCTGAGCTCACCCTTCAAAAGGAGTCCAGCCCGCCATGATGTGACAACAGAACGGGAGAAAGGCAAATCCGTTCTGGAGCCAAATGCCGAATGAGGGATCAGCTTGCCCACCCCCTCCCCACGCACCTGTCGGCCCCGCTCCATGGCGCCCCCTCCATCAAAGATACTTGGTCACAGAGGGGCCTAGTTTCATTTTATACTGTAGCTAGCAAGGACAAATGGCAGAGAGAAAGGAAATGATAACATGATTTAGTCTCAGAATTAAAAACTATTTTCGAGGTTCCAAAGAAAGGCTGTTCTCTGTGGCTCTGAGCGGCGCACACCTTGATCGGCAAAGACATCTCCCCCGTAAAGGGGGACGGGAGGGACGGGTGGGACAGGAGGGACGTGCGGCTTCTGCACGCCGCCTCTGGGACTCAGGCTGGGTCTTTACCTCCAGAATCGCGGCGGACATGCCCTCGGACACGGAGCTGTTCACCACGGCGAAGCAGTTCCTCAGCGCTGCGTGCAGGTCCCCCTGCGGCATCTCTCCGAGCAGCCGCACCCCAGCCATCCTGAAACAGGAGCAGGGACAGCACTCTGCCGCCGGGAATCTTGGGGGGCCGGAGGAAGACAGCAGTTCTCCAGACGGCACCGTACGGGAATGAGGGTCTCTCCCCTTCCCCACCCCCGATGAGCCGCCGTCGCTGTGAATCGTGCCTCCCAGGTATCAGAGGCCAGACAGAAGGTGCTGGACACTTTTTCTAATAAGGTGACCTTTTTTCAAATGTTTGTTTAAAAAAATACTAATAGGGACAATAACAGACATCTAATAAACAGAAATGCTAAAACAGAGACAAGCACCCAGGTGCCCACCGCCCGGAGTGGACGCATCATACAGGTTTTGTCTTATTTTTTCATTTAGCAACACTGATTCGTGTCCATCCAACAGCCTGTCTGCCACTCACATAACTGCCTATAGTTTTACCCGTGAGCGCTCTGGGTCTCTGAGTGATACAAAGACGCCCGCATATCTGTGGGGATGGGATCGGTACTTCCCAGTCCCCTGTGCTGACCAGGTGGCCGGTGACATGGGGGGCCATCCTGGGGGATCATGAGGAAAGCACCCGAAAGGGGGCTGACCCAAATGGGAGAAAACCCTTCGGGTCCCTGCCCTTTCCCGTCCCCCCACTGAATACTTGGAACTCGCTGGAGGGGCCCTGGGGCCACCTGCCACCCTAAGGATGTGGTCCTGGGCCAGCCACATCTGGTTGTTTCTTATGTGCGCAGTTGGCTGCAGCGGGCGTAAGCCTGCATTCTGGAGCATCTGCGGCAGCCGAGCAAAGGCCCTTTGGCTTCCCGCGGTTCTATCAAGTGCTTGATATTTTAGGTCTTTTCGGTTTTGGCCAGTGTGATCAGTGGAAATTATAACTGCAAAGTGGTTTTCATCAGTATTTCCCTGAGCAAGGGAGGGTGGGCATCTCCACTCCCCAGGGGACTGCTACCGGCACACCCTTCCTGTCAGTGGGGGGAGTAAGAGCGCCCGGATCTCCTGACAGGGTCACAGGGCCGCACTGGAAAGTGCCCACAACAGAGCCTGGGCTCGGTGAGTGCTGCACAAGCACGGGAGTGGGGCTGATGGATTGGCCAGTGGGCTTCCTCTCCTGCAAAATGCTTGTTCGCTTCTTCCACTTACCTCTTTACTTTGGCTTTTACTTCCCTTGTAAACACTGGGTCAACCTGAAAAGAGACAAAGATTTTAGGAAAAGCCTGACATGAGCCTAAGTCTCAAGAACGGTGTATCATGGCCACAGAGCCAGACTCAACAACTCAGGAAGGAAAAAGTCAAGCCCAATAGGCACTAATACCCTGATTCTGCTCCTACGTAATGACACACAGGGAGAGAGGGGCCCTGGGGAGGGAGCTCGGAGAGATGCACACGTCCTCCTGTCCGCTGTTGCACGTGTCAGAGGAGAGCCTGCTGCAGCCCCGTGGACGGTGGGCCACCCCTCCCCCAGCTCAAGGTCTGGAAGCAGAAGGCAGGCCCAGCCACGGGGCAGTCGCCGGCCACACGGCACTCCCGTGGAAGGAAGGGTCAGCTGATTCCCTGCAGTGGCGGATTTTGTCATAAAACCTTTGAGGCAGGATGACTTGGAATCCTTAGCCGATCTAAGACAAAGGCCCCGACAAAATTAACATTCTATTTTTGACAGGGAACCTTCCCAGAAACACAATGTTAAAGCCAAGGGCACGTCCATCAAGCTGCTGTGTGGACAGACGGGTCCATCCACACGACGGAATATGACTCAGTCACGAGAAGGGATGTAGCACTAACACCCCCACACGGATGACTGCAGAGAACAGGACGGTCGTGCAGGCGGCCGGGCACCAACGGCCACGCACTAGGGACTCCATTTCCATGCAACACCCAGAATGAGCAAATCCGGAGAGAAAGAATGTAGATAAGTGGTTGCCAGGGCCTGGGCGGTGCAGACAGTGGGGAGCGGCTGCTAACAAGTCTGGGGTTTCCTTTGGGGTGATGAAAATGTACCCGAACTGGGGTGATGTCTGCAAACTACGTGAATATACTAAAAACCACTGGATTATACTTTAATGTGGTGCTTCTGATGGCATAAAAACTATATCAAAAAACTATATCAAAAAACTATATCAAAAAAAAAAAAAGCCAAGTAGAACTTTAGTTAGTCACAACCTCATGTCCTCGAGCCTGGGCTTTCCTTCTGTTTCGCATCCGGGGGCACTGTGTGCTTTGGGACCAGGCCTGTTTTGTGTCTTTGCACCCCTGCTGATGGACAGGTTGAATTGGTGCAGATTGAAGGCCCTGCGTTTTACTCCTTGCAGAGCGGCCTCAGGGTTTTAAGCAGACCCATTCGTAGTTGTGTAAGGTCAGGAGAGGCGGCACGGTCCGCCCCCCAGCCGCGAGCTCCCGGCCGTGCCTGCATCAGGGCACCTCTCTGGGCCTTAGCTTCCTTGGATGCAGGCCGTGCCTGCATCAGGGCACCTCTCTGGGCCTTAGCTTCCTTGGTTGCAAAGTGAGAGTCGTCACAGGGCCTCGGGATGGTGGGGAGGGTCGGGAGTCCCAACGGTGCAGCGCTCGTGACCGCCTGAGACGTGGCGACTGCTTTGGTGCAGCAGAAGGAAAAGTTCAATGTCCTTCTGGAAAGAATGCGCGTAAGAGCTCAGGTCTCAGCACTGGAACAAAAAGGTCTGTAGGCGTCACCTCACATACACAGTCCCAGAGACACTGCCACACATCTCCACGCCCGGGACCGAGCGGGGAGAACAAGACACCCCAGCGCCTGGCGGCCATCGCAGTGTTCGCACGGGGATGCCCACGTTCGCGACCCTCGGAAACCAGACCGGAGTACGGCCTGTGTGCCTGGCCTCTTCCTGGGTGGGCTTACTGTCGGAGGCACCCGGAGGATGTGAGGGGACACTGTCCCACTGTCACAGGGCTCCTACAGCCCGAGCCACAGCGTATGTTCACACGGGACTTGCACGAGTGCAAACTCAACCGCAGACCGCGGCTTTGCCCTTGGCCGTCCCTGCCCCGGTGCCGTCAATGATGAACGATGAATACGGCTTTTAAAATAACAGTTCTTAAATTTATGCCCATGTGACACCAGACTCGGAGCTCTTCCTCAAAGATGCAGACGGAGGAGAGCATAAACACATTTTACTGTCCTCCCGATGAGCGAGTGGCGAACGCGGATTCAGTTTCTAGTCTCATTCACGGTTTACTGGTAGGTATTAGGAATTACAGAACAAGGCGGTTTAATGAATATGACAATACCCCATACTTTATCATGCCAACTGAGAGAATGTTGTGCCTCCCAGAACCTTCATTTCACTTTCTTTGGGCAAGGGAACGCCGCGAGTGTGTTGGTTGTGCGTGTTGGACCCCAAATCCTTCACACCACTGGCATTGACTGACAGGTGTCCCAGGAAGCTAACACAACCAATCTGGGTGCACAGGGAACACTGGAACTATCCCCTGAAACGACATTTTGAGTTATTTTAAGAGCAAAGTCACAGGAACAGCACAGGGGACAGATGCGCTCGCACAGAGGACGACTCAGGGAGAAAAGGCCGAGTGGGCGGACCCCGCGTCTGGTGCAGATGTGGCCAACACCACGCAGTTGCCGTCCGTAAATGATCTGCTTCCTCTAGGAAAATCCAGATGCTCACATGATCCAGAAACACTTAACAGGTTTGTGTCTAGTTGTTATAAAATTCAGTTGCTGAGGTTTCTTGCTGAAGCATTTCGACCTACACATATGCTTTAAGTCTCCACGTTTATATTAAAAATTTCACACAAATCAAAGTGGAAACACTGCCAAGACCTGATTTCTGACCCTGTGTTTCCTTTCACAATCACATACTCGCTACCTTCTGACCCTGGCGGGGGGGGGAACTCTAGCGTTCAGGACTACCAGTAACAACAAGAGAACCTTTTGTGGGGGTTTTCTGTTTTTTTTTTTTAAGATTTTATTTATTCAATTGAGAGGGGAGAGAGAGAGACCAAGCACAAGCAGGGGGAGCAGCAGGCAAAGGGAGAAGCAAACTCCCCCCCAAGCAGGGAGCCCGAGGCGGGACTCGATCCCAGGACCCTGAGATCATGACCAGAGCCGAAGGCAGACGCGTCACCGACCGAGCCACCCAGGTGTCCTGCTTTTTATTTTTGAGAATGAACTGTTTCCCGTCACAGAGGATTATTGAGCACGTTCTCCCTGTGCGCGGCGTGCTAGCTGTGTGTCTCTTGGCAACATTACACACTGGACGCAGATAGCACACAGGCTGGTGTCTTCCAGACGGACAGCCACATAGGCCTCACTTGCCTCTTGCAAAGAAAAAAATCACTGACAGCTGAGCCCTGGAAGCTCAGATTTGTTTGGAAGTCCCGGGCAATTTCTGCAGCGGATGTCAGAAGCTAAGTCGGAGCATTACTTCTGATGAGGGCAGTTTCCAGAATGCCCCCGCGCAGGCCTGGAAGGACGAGGTTTCTTCGGCCGCCAGCAGAGGGCGCTCAGCTCGCAGGTGGCTTTTGTAGTCCTGGTTCCGTGGTGCTTTGTTCCAGGTCAAGACAGGCAGTGGGATCTGCGTGAACCCTGCTGAGGCCTCCTTACCTGCCCCCTTCTTCGGTGGAGCTGGGCCAGCTAGAAGCAGTGCCGGGGTTAGAGATGGACCCGTGGAGGCTGCAACACATTTCTATTCCTTGAAACGTCTTTAAAGGAAAAACTCATACTTACGGATGATTTGTTGTTTNGACTCCATTTCCATGCAACACCCAGAATGAGCAAATCCGGAGAGAAAGAATGTAGATAAGTGGTTGCCAGGGCCTGGGCGGTGCAGACAGTGGGGAGCGGCTGCTAACAAGTCTGGGGTTTCCTTTGGGGTGATGAAAATGTACCCGAACTGGGGTGATGTCTGCAAACTACGTGAATATACTAAAAACCACTGGATTATACTTTAATGTGGTGCTTCTGATGGCATAAAAACTATATCAAAAAACTATATCAAAAAACTATATCAAAAAAAAAAAAAGCCAAGTAGAACTTTAGTTAGTCACAACCTCATGTCCTCGAGCCTGGGCTTTCCTTCTGTTTCGCATCCGGGGGCACTGTGTGCTTTGGGACCAGGCCTGTTTTGTGTCTTTGCACCCCTGCTGATGGACAGGTTGAATTGGTGCAGATTGAAGGCCCTGCGTTTTACTCCTTGCAGAGCGGCCTCAGGGTTTTAAGCAGACCCATTCGTAGTTGTGTAAGGTCAGGAGAGGCGGCACGGTCCGCCCCCCAGCCGCGAGCTCCCGGCCGTGCCTGCATCAGGGCACCTCTCTGGGCCTTAGCTTCCTTGGATGCAGGCCGTGCCTGCATCAGGGCACCTCTCTGGGCCTTAGCTTCCTTGGTTGCAAAGTGAGAGTCGTCACAGGGCCTCGGGATGGTGGGGAGGGTCGGATGAGTCCCAACGGTGCAGTGCTCGTGACCGCCTGAGACGTGGCGACTGCTTTGGTGCAGCAGAAGGAAAAGTTCAATGTCCTTCTGGAAAGAATGCGCGTAAGAGCTCAGGTCTCAGCACTGGAACAAAAAGGTCTGTAGGCGTCACCTCACATACACAGTCCCAGAGACACTGCCACACATCTCCACGCCCGGGACGGAGCGGGGAGAACAAGACACCCCAGCGCCTGGCGGCCATCGCAGTGTTCGCACGGGGATGCCCACGTTCGCGACCCTCGGAAACCAGACCGGAGTACGGCCTGTGTGCCTGGCCTCTTCCTGGGTGGGCTTACTGTCGGAGGCACCCGGAGGATGTGAGGGGACACTGTCCCACTGTCACAGGGCTCCTACAGCCCGAGCCACAGCGTATGTTCACACGGGACTTGCACGAGTGCAAACTCAACCGCAGACCGCGGCTTTGCCCTTGGCCGTCCCTGCCCCGGTGCCGTCAATGATGAACGATGAATACGGCTTTTAAAATAACAGTTCTTAAATTTATGCCCATGTGACACCAGACTCGGAGCTCTTCCTCAAAGATGCAGACGGAGGAGAGCATANCGATGAATACGGCTTTTAAAATAACAGTTGTTCTTAAATTTATGCCCATGTGACACCAGACTCGGAGCTCTTCCTCAAAGATGCAGACGGAGGAGAGCATAAACACATTTTACTGTCCTCCCGATGAGCGAGTGGCGAACGCGGATTCAGTTTCTAGTCTCATTCACGGTTTACTGGTAGGTATTAGGAATTACAGAACAAGGCGGTTTAATGAATATGACAATACCCCATACTTTATCATGCCAACTGAGAGAATGTTGTGCCTCCCAGAACCTTCATTTCACTTTCTTTGGGCAAGGGAACGCCGCGAGTGTGTTGGTTGTGCGTGTTGGACCCCAAATCCTTCACACCACTGGCATTGACTGACAGGTGTCCCAGGAAGCTAACACAACCAATCTGGGTGCACAGGGAACACTGGAACTATCCCCTGAAACGACATTTTGAGTTATTTTAAGAGCAAAGTCACAGGAACAGCACAGGGGACAGATGCGCTCGCACAGAGGACGACTCAGGGAGAAAAGGCCGAGTGGGCGGACCCCGCGTCTGGTGCAGATGTGGCCAACACCACGCAGTTGCCGTCCGTAAATGATCTGCTTCCTCTAGGAAAATCCAGATGCTCACATGATCCAGAAACACTTAACAGGTTTGTGTCTAGTTGTTATAAAATTCAGTTGCTGAGGTTTCTTGCTGAAGCATTTCGACCTACACATATGCTTTAAGTCTCCACGTTTATATTAAAAATTTCACACAAATCAAAGTGGAAACACTGCCAAGACCTGATTTCTGACCCTGTGTTTCCTTTCACAATCACATACTCGCTACCTTCTGACCCTGGCGGGGGGGGGAACTCTAGCGTTCAGGACTACCAGTAACAACAAGAGAACCTTTTGTGGGGGTTTTCTGTTTTTTTTTTTTAAGATTTTATTTATTCAATTGAGAGGGGAGAGAGAGAGACCAAGCACAAGCAGGGGGAGCAGCAGGCAAAGGGAGAAGCAAACTCCCCCCCAAGCAGGGAGCCCGAGGCGGGACTCGATCCCAGGACCCTGAGATCATGACCAGAGCCGAAGGCAGACGCGTCACCGACCGAGCCACCCAGGTGTCCTGCTTTTTATTTTTGAGAATGAACTGTTTCCCGTCACAGAGGATTATTGAGCACGTTCTCCCTGTGCGCGGCGTGCTAGCTGTGTGTCTCTTGGCAACATTACACACTGGACGCAGATAGCACACAGGCTGGTGTCTTCCAGACGGACAGCCACATAGGCCTCACTTGCCTCTTGCAAAGAAAAAAATCACTGACAGCTGAGCCCTGGAAGCTCAGATTTGTTTGGAAGTCCCGGGCAATTTCTGCAGCGGATGTCAGAAGCTAAGTCGGAGCATTACTTCTGATGAGGGCAGTTTCCAGAATGCCCCCGCGCAGGCCTGGAAGGACGAGGTTTCTTCGGCCGCCAGCAGAGGGCGCTCAGCTCGCAGGTGGCTTTTGTAGTCCTGGTTCCGTGGTGCTTTGTTCCAGGTCAAGACAGGCAGTGGGATCTGCGTGAACCCTGCTGAGGCCTCCTTACCTGCCCCCTTCTTCGGTGGAGCTGGGCCAGCTAGAAGCAGTGCCGGGGTTAGAGATGGACCCGTGGAGGCTGCAACACATTTCTATTCCTTGAAACGTCTTTAAAGGAAAAACTCATACTTACGGATGATTTGTTGTTTACTGCCGTTAAGAGCCAGTATTTATTTGCCATGTACTCTGGGCCTAACCTACGCGAAGTTCTCTATATGCATTAACTTACTTCTTGCCCACGATCCTGTTATGATTACCCCACTTGACACAAGAGAACAGTGAAGCTCAGAGAGCTAGTGTAGTTTAACCAGGATCACATAGCTAGAAAGTGCTGGGCCAGGAGACTGAGTTCTTAAAACCACACTCCACTGCCTCTCTGCTGTCTACTCAGGGATTTTATCAACTAGTTCATAAAAAGCCAACGCGGATTACGGAATAACTACCAGCTTATCTGTTTATTTCCCCATGATATCCCATCTGCAGCTTTCTAGTTCCCTCCTCTCTGGTTGTTGCCATTCTCGCCACCAGGAATGCCCCCCTCCATCCCTAACACCTATTCAACCCAGGGCACAGGCAGATGCCACCTCCCTGGGCGACTTTCCCCAATCATCTAAACCAGAAGCAACGTTTCCTCCCCCACTTTCCTTCCAGCTGCTTCCAAACTCAGGCCTGCCTGGTCTCCTGCTTGTCCGCCTAGCTACCCCCCTCCCCCCGTATGCGTGTCCCTTTCCCTCCAGGGCCAGGCCCCGTGTCATGCACACAGCTCTCCACTTGATAATATTTGCTAAATGCAAGGTTTCCAGCTGGCCCTTCCCTTCCGTTTCTCGTTCCTGAGTCTTTCTGTTGAAATGATCTTAAACAATTGAATTACATTATAACCCCAACATCTTATCACGAAAAAAGCGAACAGGCTAATGAAAGCCTTCTTTTGGCTTTACATATTCTCAAATTCATATCTTACTTATGATCATTTTTAGTTAGAGACCCTCCTTTTAAATTTTATTAGCATGCTTCTCTCACTATCAACAATTTAGAGAAAAGTAATTCCTCAAGGAAAATTTTGAAAGTCTGCTGAAATACCTAGCATATTAACTAAAATTCAGCTGAAGGTATAACAACTTCCAAGTTGGAAATATGAACTGCATTAAACTTTTCCGGATTTGCCTTCCACATCAGTTCATTTTCACATCTCCCAGTGAAGCCAACTGGAACAAAATACAAGATAAAGAAAAAAAGAAGGGTAGATTTTTTATGTAATGAAAGCACATGTTATGAAATTTTAAAAAGCAAAGCATGGCAAGCAGCAAAGAAAATTCTCATTTCCTCCCTCTAAGCTGATTTATTTCTGAGCAAAAGCTATTGTTTCAACTCCCAGGCTTAAGGAAAATCATCTTCGATATAAGAAGTTATTGTGGGAAGTCATTAAACCATCATGCTCAAACTGAATGCTCACACCACACTCCTTCTCAAAGAGCACCAGCAAATGCACCCACTCCAGACCCTCCTAGAAGCAGAAAGCACACGCTTTGCTAAAATGGTTGAACTAAGAGATCAAAGAAACTTTAACAGAAAACCAAAGCCAGACTCAGACCATCCTGCAGTTAAAGCAGATTGCCGGCGCGTCCATGCAGGAAGAAAACATTTGCAGGGACAGCTCTTTTCCACACGTCGTCGGCTTCTGCCTGTGAGCCAGGTGCGTTTGCGGCACCACACCATACTCAGTCCCTACGAGAAACGGTGAGGCAGGTGGCATCGTCTGGGTCATGCCTGCTTCGCAGATGGGGAAGCTGAGGCACAGAGAGGTGAGGGGCACCCAGCTGATCCCACAGTCCGTGCCTGCAANAAACACATTTTACTAACACAGCGCCTGCCGGCTCGTCCTGTCCTCCCGATGAGCGAGTGGCGAACGCGGATTCAGTTTCTAGTCTCATTCACGGTTTACTGGTAGGTATTAGGAATTACAGAACAAGGCGGTTTAATGAATATGACAATACCCCATACTTTATCATGCCAACTGAGAGAATGTTGTGCCTCCCAGAACCTTCATTTCACTTTCTTTGGGCAAGGGAACGCCGCGAGTGTGTTGGTTGTGCGTGTTGGACCCCAAATCCTTCACACCACTGGCATTGACTGACAGGTGTCCCAGGAAGCTAACACAACCAATCTGGGTGCACAGGGAACACTGGAACTATCCCCTGAAACGACATTTTGAGTTATTTTAAGAGCAAAGTCACAGGAACAGCACAGGGGACAGATGCGCTCGCACAGAGGACGACTCAGGGAGAAAAGGCCGAGTGGGCGGACCCCGCGTCTGGTGCAGATGTGGCCAACACCACGCAGTTGCCGTCCGTAAATGATCTGCTTCCTCTAGGAAAATCCAGATGCTCACATGATCCAGAAACACTTAACAGGTTTGTGTCTAGTTGTTATAAAATTCAGTTGCTGAGGTTTCTTGCTGAAGCATTTCGACCTACACATATGCTTTAAGTCTCCACGTTTATATTAAAAATTTCACACAAATCAAAGTGGAAACACTGCCAAGACCTGATTTCTGACCCTGTGTTTCCTTTCACAATCACATACTCGCTACCTTCTGACCCTGGCGGGGGGGGGAACTCTAGCGTTCAGGACTACCAGTAACAACAAGAGAACCTTTTGTGGGGGTTTTCTGTTTTTTTTTTTAAGATTTTATTTATTCAATTGAGAGGGGAGAGAGAGAGACCAAGCACAAGCAGGGGGAGCAGCAGGCAAAGGGAGAAGCAAACTCCCCTCCAAGCAGGGAGCCCGAGGCGGGACTCGATCCCAGGACCCTGAGATCATGACCAGAGCCGAAGGCAGACGCGTCACCGACCGAGCCACCCAGGTGTCCTGCTTTTTATTTTTGAGAATGAACTGTTTCCCGTCACAGAGGATTATTGAGCACGTTCTCCCTGTGCGCGGCGTGCTAGCTGTGTGTCTCTTGGCAACATTACACACTGGACGCAGATAGCACACAGGCTGGTGTCTTCCAGACGGACAGCCACATAGGCCTCACTTGCCTCTTGCAAAGAAAAAAATCACTGACAGCTGAGCCCTGGAAGCTCAGATTTGTTTGGAAGTCCCGGGCAATTTCTGCAGCGGATGTCAGAAGCTAAGTCGGAGCATTACTTCTGATGAGGGCAGTTTCCAGAATGCCCCCGCGCAGGCCTGGAAGGACGAGGTTTCTTCGGCCGCCAGCAGAGGGCGCTCAGCTCGCAGGTGGCTTTTGTAGTCCTGGTTCCGTGGTGCTTTGTTCCAGGTCAAGACAGGCAGTGGGATCTGCGTGAACCCTGCTGAGGCCTCCTTACCTGCCCCCTTCTTCGGTGGAGCTGGGCCAGCTAGAAGCAGTGCCGGGGTTAGAGATGGACCCGTGGAGGCTGCAACACATTTCTATTCCTTGAAACGTCTTTAAAGGAAAAACTCATACTTACGGATGATTTGTTGTTTACTGCCGTTAAGAGCCAGTATTTATTTGCCATGTACTCTGGGCCTAACCTACGCGAAGTTCTCTATATGCATTAACTTACTTCTTGCCCACGATCCTGTTATGATTACCCCACTTGACACAAGAGAACAGTGAAGCTCAGAGAGCTAGTGTAGTTTAACCAGGATCACATAGCTAGAAAGTGCTGGGCCAGGAGACTGAGTTCTTAAAACCACACTCCACTGCCTCTCTGCTGTCTACTCAGGGATTTTATCAACTAGTTCATAAAAAGCCAACGCGGATTACGGAATAACTACCAGCTTATCTGTTTATTTCCCCATGATATCCCATCTGCAGCTTTCTAGTTCCCTCCTCTCTGGTTGTTGCCATTCTCGCCACCAGGAATGCCCCCCTCCATCCCTAACACCTATTCAACCCAGGGCACAGGCAGATGCCACCTCCCTGGGCGACTTTCCCCAATCATCTAAACCAGAAGCAACGTTTCCTCCCCCACTTTCCTTCCAGCTGCTTCCAAACTCAGGCCTGCCTGGTCTCCTGCTTGTCCGCCTAGCTACCCCCCTCCCCCCGTATGCGTGTCCCTTTCCCTCCAGGGCCAGGCCCCGTGTCATGCACACAGCTCTCCACTTGATAATATTTGCTAAATGCAAGGTTTCCAGCTGGCCCTTCCCTTCCGTTTCTCGTTCCTGAGTCTTTCTGTTGAAATGATCTTAAACAATTGAATTACATTATAACCCCAACATCTTATCACGAAAAAAGCGAACAGGCTAATGAAAGCCTTCTTTTGGCTTTACATATTCTCAAATTCATATCTTACTTATGATCATTTTTAGTTAGAGACCCTCCTTTTAAATTTTATTAGCATGCTTCTCTCACTATCAACAATTTAGAGAAAAGTAATTCCTCAAGGAAAATTTTGAAAGTCTGCTGAAATACCTAGCATATTAACTAAAATTCAGCTGAAGGTATAACAACTTCCAAGTTGGAAATATGAACTGCATTAAACTTTTCCGGATTTGCCTTCCACATCAGTTCATTTTCACATCTCCCAGTGAAGCCAACTGGAACAAAATACAAGATAAAGAAAAAAAGAAGGGTAGATTTTTTATGTAATGAAAGCACATGTTATGAAATTTTAAAAAGCAAAGCATGGCAAGCAGCAAAGAAAATTCTCATTTCCTCCCTCTAAGCTGATTTATTTCTGAGCAAAAGCTATTGTTTCAACTCCCAGGCTTAAGGAAAATCATCTTCGATATAAGAAGTTATTGTGGGAAGTCATTAAACCATCATGCTCAAACTGAATGCTCACACCACACTCCTTCTCAAAGAGCACCAGCAAATGCACCCACTCCGGACCCTCCTAGAAGCAGAAAGCACACGCTTTGCTAAAATGGTTGAACTAAGAGATCAAAGAAACTTTAACAGAAAACCAAAGCCAGACTCAGACCATCCTGCAGTTAAAGCAGATTGCCGGCGCGTCCATGCAGGAAGAAAACATTTGCAGGGACAGCTCTTTTCCACACGTCGTCGGCTTCTGCCTGTGAGCCAGGTGCGTTTGCGGCACCACACCATACTCAGTCCCTACGAGAAACGGTGAGGCAGGTGGCATCGTCTGGGTCATGCCTACTTCGCAGATGGGGAAGCTGAGGCACAGAGAGGTGAGGGGCACCCAGCTGATCCCACAGTCCGTGCCTGCAACCACTGTGCTACCACGGCCACGTGGAACTACCCTTTGCAGGACACGGATGAGGCCATTGGTCTCAAGGTGCTAACTCATGGCCAGCACAGTGAGTGGCAATGGTTATGTAGTTTCTGTATGGGACGGAGATCCGGCTTTCTAAAACGTTCTTGCTGAGAATTGCCACAAAAACAAACGTGTGTATGGCATCTAAAAAATAAAACACACGCAGCATCGGTGATTTCTCAAGCATCCTAAGAACATCCACGCTACGATTTTATGAACGCAAGCGAGAGTCGGTAGATGCTACCAGGTGAGCCAAGTGGCGACACGCCCCCTGGGCTGGGCCGGGACGCGGCGGGAGCCCATGTGAACGCCCTGCAGCCCTGGGCTCTCCTTTGCGGAACAGCCGCAGTCTGTCTGCTGACTGGGCTCTGTGCCCCGTGACGGCAGGCATCGGGTCTGCTCTAGACCCTGGGGTGCGTCCACGTGCCTACAGCACGGGGTAAGTATAACACTAAGTATTTCCTGCAGGGCTGAATAAAGAAGTCAAGTTCCGTCTATGTAAACATGCACGCACACATGTACATCCGCACATTTATAACCACGTACGTCCTGCTCCATCTCTGTACGAACGACAGAATTAATAACGGTAGCCCGGTCTCCTGTTGAGACTCCGCCCGTCATCGCTGTCTCACAGCAATACTTCCACAGGAGGCGGCGGCAAGTTCTGCCAGTGGCACAGTTTTCCCCGCTAAGGGGCGTTCTTCCCGTTTCCCTGAAGGAAAGCACTGAGGCAATGCCAGGGACCAGACGTTGTGGCTGATTACTCCCATCAACTGACCAACAAACGTCTTCCCTTCCTTCGCCTGAGGGTCAGGACAAATGGGGCATCTGCACGTACTGCGAACACCTACTTTCTCCTTTGACCCTTCGGTGTCCACCTCTTCTGCCAAAGCCCCCTTCCTTCTGTTCTTCCTCACCTCCTCCCACAGACAGGGCTGGTCAGAGTGGCACCGGGTGCCCGGTCCTCTCCTTACAAAAGGGTGGGATGCCTCCCAAGCTGGATCTTGGACCTTGAACAGAAGGATCCAGAGACTAAGAAGTGGGTGGAGCTCATTCTTCCCTGGGGGGGGGCACCTTGAACGGAACATTCCTGACTAAGACTCCCTGGCCTCTGGAATTTCTCGTCTCCAGCCTCCCATCTAGTCTCTTGGTGGCTCTTGTCATCTTCCCGTAAGTTGCATTTGCTGGAGTTGGTGTCACGCCTGCAGCCAGGGGTACTGGCTGAGCGGCACTGTTTCTTCTTCGCTGGAGTGTCCCGTATGACAGGGCCCCGTGCAGAGAAAGGACCAGAAGGACCACAGCTGTGTGCACCACAGTGATTCCCTAGTAAGAGATGGCGCGCGCTGTTCTGGACGCCTCGGCTCACAGAGTCAGTGCAGCTTTGTACTGAGAGGTCAGCATGTGACCTCCGAAAGTGTGTAATTCATACCTAACGAGTTTACTCAGCCACTGAGCTTCGCAGTTAACAAAGGAGGACAGGGAATGAGGAGTGGACTCCCATCAGATGCCACAAATCATGGTGACATTCAGGGGGTTCGATCTCTTAAACACCACAGTGGTAAAGCGTGCGTTTCAGTGCCTCCCACGGTTTGACCTCTGGACCACTTGACAAAATCTATTTCCAAATTCTTAACCGATAACGTTGTAGCAAGGATTCAAATTCAAGTGTAAAACTGTTTGAACCCCCTCCTCATTCGGTATTCAGATGTGATGTCAGATTGAATCCTTGATCACAAAAGCTGACAGATGTCTGGAAATCTTGTAACGATGCAGGTGGGCTGGGTTCGGCGGCGGTCGGGGGAGCATACGCGCCCAGGTCCTGGCAGAGCCAGGCCAGCATCTGGGGAGAGGCTTTCGTGGCGGGAGCCGCCAGCATGATGGCCTTGGACACACATTTAGTGGGACTCTCACACGCGCACACCATCCAGCGTGGCCGAGCCAGTGATTTTCACACTTCAGATTAGGAAGCAAATCATGAAATCGATTTTTGGGTAAAAACAAGCTTTTTTAAAATGACATGGAATAGAAGCGTGCCACATAGCAAAGGATGGCACAGGACAGTCTTTTAAAAAGGACCAGATTTAAGCAGCTGACCTTGATCTCAGCTCAGGTCTCAGGGTTGTGAGTTCAGGCGCCGCATTGGGCTCCATGCTGGGCATGGAGCTTACTTCACACACAAGGACCCGCGTGCAGAGCTGCATGGAGCGAGAGAAGCGTTGTCTAGTAGTGAGCGCGTGTGTGCGTGTGCATTCGCGTGCACGTGTAGCAGGCACCGCGTATGGACCCTGTGCCGGGCTGGTTCTGCCTGCCCCCGGCGGCCACGCACGCACACACGCATCTCAGCTCTTCGGAGACGTCCCCCCGTAACTCGGAACTGGCCCGTGAGGGAGCTGCTACGCCATGGATAGCCAGTCGGGCTCTCAGAAAATAGGGCTCCCCTGCCCTGCTCCCCACGAGCACCGGCGGTTGGACACTCGCCAGCACGCCGCTGGTTACAGTTAGGAAGCGAACAAGCCAACCTCAGACACTAGCCCGTCCGAGTTACTGGAGAGTCTGAGATGTGTCTCCAGATGCATCAGTCTTTGTCTTTCATGGGACACACGCACGGAATCAAGAAGAAAACAACTTGTCTGAAGGAGCTTGTGACTCACTGGATTCGATGCTACCTTATTTAGAAGCTCAAATTATTCTGTCTGCTGAGATGACATCAAGGTTCGGATGGCGGCTTTTTGTTTACCCCTTAGATTTGATAAAGACCTTTTATGAGGCAGGGATATTGCTATGGCCTCAGTGTTGTGTCCCCCACACCCCAAATTCATACCCTGACATCCTAATGCCCAAAGATGATGGTGTCAGGAGGTGAGGTCTTTGGGAGGTGAGTGGGTCACAAAGGTGGAGGCCTTGGGAATAGAGTCAGTCTCATATGATGGGATCAATTCTCATAAATGACCGCAAGGAGTGTCCCTGAGCCAGGAAGAGGCCTCCCCGGAGCCCGACCATGCCGGCACCTCCATCTCAGACTTCCAGCCTCCAGGACCAGAAGTGTCTGTTGCTGGCCCACTGGCCCATCCCTGGGATTCTGTGGCAGCCGCCCAAAGGGACCATATATGAACTAGCCAGACTTAGAGCCTTCGCTTCTGTACTCAGGCCCACAGAAGGGCGCGATGCTGCATTACCCAAACCGGGCTGCGGCGTGGAAGAGGCCGTCTCCCTCAGCGAGGGACAGACGTAGGCGAACCCTAGCGGGGATGTCCACAGCGGGATGTCTGGGTGCATGATGGTGCTGCAGCCGAACCGTAGCCCCCTCAGCCTTCCTGCCCCTGGCCGCAGTCTCTGCTCTCCTCTGCTGCCTGTCCTCCAGCGCGAGCCCAAGGCACAGGCTTCCCCTCACTGAAATTAGGGGAAAAAAGACACATTTTTGTGCATTCACTTTTCCTTCAAAAGTAGGCAAGCACAGGTTAGAGGAAAGTGATGGGTCTGATAGCAAGTGGTAGAAAAGACATCCTTCCTCTGGGACTCGAGAAACAGTCCTCATTGTTCAGTAGAAGCAACAAAGTCACAGGAGTGTCTCTCCTGGAACACTAAGGCCCGAGAAGCCCTTAGGAAGCAGCGGCACTGGGACCCTTCCCTGCTGGCTCTGGGCTGAAGGGAGGTTTGCAGGGGGATCCCGGGACGCACCACCTGGGCCGGCCATCCTTCCCTCTGGCTGGTGCGCACGCTCCAGCGCCTCCGGGGTCACCATTCCCTGGGGAAGGGGTTGCTGTCCCACGTTCCGTGCTTTCAGCGTGTTCCCAAGCCGGCCACCTCCGGCAGGTTTCCTTACACGGAAACGCAATCAGAGAGTCAGGGAGCGGGTCATTGTCAGCGTGGCGCAGGCAAACGCTACTGTCCACCAAGGCTGTGTCTGAAGGTTCCTCGCACCCGAACATGAACACTTTATAACTGGTTCCCAAACTCTGGCTGTTCGTGTGCATTTTCGTAATTTGTCATATCTGCATACCATCTGTACGGCTGCTTATTTAATACTTTTTTAAAGCCAATTCAATTTATTTTTAAAGAAAATTTTCGTAGTTGGAAAGCCAGCATCACGTGCCATAAATAGAACATGGCCATGAAAATGGAAACAGTGGAAATGAGAAACCACATCACTAAATTCTTTCTAAGCCTGAGGCCCTCTTGGTTAGCAAGGATTTCAGCATCAAACTCAAACTTGTTCTTTCAGTAACGTTCTTCAGACAGAAGGATGGGAAGAGAATTAAACCATCATTGTCATCAACAGCTCTGCTGCTGTGGGACTTAGCATTCAGAAGGCACCAGGGATTTTCTTGTTGCACCAAAAGGCTGGCGCCAAGCACGCAGGCATGTGCATGTAGTGTGCACATGCGTGTGCAGGCATATGTATGTATGTGCCTGTTGCACCAGACATATGGATGGAATATGGGGTGATTCCTTTTCCATGTGGCAGATTCGAGTCCTTAATATTTTTATTAGGTTAGGTGGCCTTTTTCTAGGTAAACGTATTGTGTCTCAAAGTCTGAGAATATGGAGACAAGTGCGTGTCCCCCCACTGCATGCTGTGTGTGTCCCCAGGGAGCTGGAAAACCCACAGGAGCACATGTAAAACAGGTTAAGACTCCGAGTCGTGCGGGAACCCACTTGCTCAAGTTCTCGGGGGCACCCCTGATGAATAAAGTAGCTGACACGGCGACGTCGCAAGCTCAGCTATCCCGGTTTGGCACACAGGACCAAGGAAGTGAGTGATGCCTTTCCCCAGGGGGTGGCATCTGCCGCCCTGGCACGGACACCCCACGGAGGACGGGAGTTGCTTCTGCAATGTCTCATCCCGTCCTGCTAGAAACACAAAGCCTGCTTCATTTCCCACACTGCTTGGAGTAAACCAAGGTTCATTCTCGAGAGATGTCTCCACCCCGATTCTCTGAATCCTGAGCACTCAGCCCTGTGTGTGGGACAGAGCCGCACACGCTTGACCTGCATTGTTGAGGGGACCAGAGAATCTCCTGGAGGCCCGTGGAACCAGACGCAGGGTCTCCAAGGCCTTCCGCTGGCCTCTGCTCCCCGGATAGCGGCCACGGTCAGGGACAAGCATCTCCCCGTGCTTATAGACTGTGATTTCCCACACCCCTTGGCTCCTAAACGCAAGTCAACTAGTTAACCTGGTGCTCGGTTGAAGAAATAGCTCTGTGTTGGTTTGCTGTGCGGTTTAAAGGGGTTTTGGGGATAACGTGGACCTCATACAATGCGTGCCTTATGCCCCGGCTTAGACTAACGTTCGCTTCATGGCACCTTCTGATGCGACTCTGCGCTTCCGTAAAAACCTGTCCTCTGTAGCAATAAATCAGCTGTAAAGGTTTACAAAAACTCGTCATCTTTAACTTTGGTTTTCATTTCTTAAAAGGCAGACTTTAGTTACTTTAACAGGAAAAAAATAATTTGGTTAGAAGAGGAATGTCAGCTAATTTTAGAAAATCCGTAAAAAGTATAAAGACAAAGACAGAGATGAGAGCAACCACGGCAGCATATCTACTTACTTCCGGACCGACGATCACCATGTAAACATTAGGCTCCTCTCGATGCCATTCTTGGGAAGAAAAAGAGAAAAAAAAATTAGTGGTTCTATGCCACAGATGGAAACATAATTCAGTTTAATATTAATTATGTGATAATATAAATTATTTCATATCATTTTGTTCTCAAATTCTCTGTATTTCAGTGTAAACACTGAACACTGTGTTATTCTAAGTAAAAGGCTTTTTCTAGAACGTTATGCGTTACCCAGATCTCCCCTGTTGGACAGCCAGGAGTAATCACTCCACAAGCCAGATGGACTTTGGGGGTAATTCAAGCAACGCAGCAAATCTCCAAACGTGTCCTACAAACGGACATGTGTAAAACGTTTCCAGATACGGGTATGTTATTCGTACAATTATTCACTACTTTTGTGATTTCCTCAGAAGCCGAGGGCACGGGAAAGTAGAAACGAGTGAGATCACAACCCAGTGCTCTTATCTTTCTGGTTGTTTCCAGAGTAACCACCTAGAAGCAGTTCTACTCTTGCGGAAAGACGAAGACGGGAAACCTGAAAATCCTACGGACAGACACTCTGAGACCAGTCCCCAAACAGACTTCTGTAAACAAAACGTACCTGAGAACGCATCCACCAAGTAAAGAGGGTCCTTTACGTGTCTAAGTCCACACACCAGGAGGAAGATGTGTAAATTATCAGCACTTTGGTTAATCCCTGCAACGGAAGAGTTCAGGTATTTTCAGCGGAGAGGAGGAGCTGGATACCATGGGAGCACAGACCCCGAGACACAGCTCCGAAGCCGCCAGGCTCCCACCACTCCGCACCTGTCCCCACCCCCAGCCTTCACACAAGTCGCTGCACGAACAAACTGCCCCTGCCGGTGGGCAAACCCAAGCTGAGTTCAGCCCGGTAAACAGGACCCCCCTGTGCAATGAGGTAGGGCAACTCTTATGGAAATGTGAGCCACGGGTCCTGGAAAATATTTGGATACAATTCCGGTTAGGAAGAGCATTTTCATCACGCACGTAGAGGGTGTTTTATGTAGTAACGTGTTCCCCAGTCCGTGCATGTTTACTGAGGTGCACACGTCGAATGTGGACGGGCCCACGGGTACACGAAATAAAGGCTTTAGGTCGCACAATGGCTCCTCTCCTCGAGAGCTGGAGGGTCTTCTGGGCCGGTCGGCTCTGGGCTGGCCTGGCGATGAGCGTCGGCCAGCAGAGCCCGGTGGAAGGACCGCGAGGGACTTCCGAGTCTCGGCCGTGGGAAGCCCCGTGTCGCCGTCTCTCACCCCCAGAGTACCACCGCTCGCACCAGGCCGGCTGCCTCCTTGAGGACAGGGCTCTGCGAGGAGAAACCCGGCCGCCCCGCTGGAAGGGGCCACGCAGGAGCCGCAGGCCTCAGCCCACCGCAAAGGGAGCGCGGGCCCAGCAGCAGGCAGGTGAGGCCTGCAGGAGCCGCCCCCAAGCCCAGGCCGAGCTGCCGGCCCCCAGGTCACAGGAAACGGGGCTCTTGAGGGCCCTTTACATGGGGTGGTGTGTTGTGCAGCAACAGGCAATTATCCGTGGAATTAACACAAGCTGACCTAGGACGTCATCGTTTCCAGGCGCATGTAATTGGGCATAAAGCATGCAGGTGAGAAGTTTTCGTTCACACATTTTATTGCAGCCATTCCTTACTGCACACACTTTCTCGGTGCTTTTGTGAGCCTTGCACGGCAGTGTCATCAGAGCGACCGAGGAGACGCAGTGATACCACCTCCATGCGGCCACATGCTGTGTACTGACCACGTGTGTCCGCGTCTCAGACGGCGTCTGCTCACGCACTAAGGCTGGGGTGTCCCCCTGAGAAGGGCCCTCAAAGGGCACCACGGTCTCCAGAGTAACTGCTGACAATTTCATCAAGGTGTGGTGTTTGTAAAGTATTTCCCCACTATTCTGAGTACCCTGAAACTAATCCTAGGAGTACAAAACTTACTGTTTGTTTGCCCAAAAGTCGAAGCTAGAAGTTATGTGCAGAATCCGCATCCCAGATCAGAGGAACTTGAGGCCAGGAGACGAGCTATTCCCTTTAATGGATGATAACACTGAAGAATTCCTTGAAGGGACAGGAAGGTCAGGTGTGGGACACAGAAAAATCCCTCACTACTGGGCAAGAACCATCAGTGAAGCTAAAGCCAAAGAGGGAACGAACGACGAGGACAAAAATTAAAAGTGCTTTCATGAAAAGTATCAGTGACAACGGAAAGATAACAGAGGGACAGGGAGAAACCAAGGGCATTCCCTCTTCACTACGGGAGGAAGCCTCAGTCCAGGGTACGTAGGGTGCGTGTGTGCACACACGCACAAGCCTGCACACATGTGTGCACAGTTTTTATATATATACCAACTCCCAGTAAGGGAGGAGCTGATGTGCTGTGTCTCCATGTGACCCCCTGGGCAGGACACAACATCACAGCCACCGTCATCATGACATACCTGGAATGTCTGCTCAACTATGTAAGAAGAGGACAAGAAGTTTTTGTGCCAGTACCATGCTGTCTTTGTGATCACAGCTTTGTAGTACAGCTCGAAATCCGGCATTGTG
>NC_048229.1:2607280-2612233 GCF_002007445.2 Ailuropoda melanoleuca
GTGAGTTCAAGCCCTGTATTGGGCCCCACAGTAAGAAGGGAGCCTACTTTTTAAAAAAATTTAAAAATAAAAAAATAAAAGTGCTGGTCCCCAACTCACTCCCTGATTTTGAGAGCCCTGACTTACGAGACCCTGGAGGGAGACAGAGTTAACCTTCTCTTCTTTTGTCTTTCTCCTCATCTTCTTCCCACGTTGGAGAGTAAATGTCATGAGAACTTAGGAGATGGAATTAGCCCATGGCAGGACAAAGGACTAAATGCTTTGCCTTATTCTAGGATTTACAAGATTTTAAGAATAAAATGCAAAGACAGCATTTGGGTTTGAGTAGCTTCCATGTGCTTCTCACCCACAGCAGCACTGTTTTCGAGGATCTAGAGATAAGGGTTGGGAAGTCATGATCGAGCAAGCACGTGCCACAGCCCAGCACACGGAAGCACCCGCTCCGCCTGTCCCGGGCCACGGCTGGGGACACGTATGGTGGCCATTCTTACATTCAGAGCAGAACTAACAGAAATTGGCCTGTGGACGTCTGGAGGCGAGGCAGGAGCCTAGCTGATGTTTTGGTGGATTTCAGGTCTTCCTTTTGGCTGCAGACTTCCTTCTCTTCCTGCTGTTTGTAAACATCCAGCTTGAACATGAGTCAAGGTCTGAACTCATCCCTCACAGATGCACAGACTTTCTTGTCTGTCCCTCCGATGTTACCATTTCCTGGAGAATGGTATTTTTATCTTGAAAACAGAATGAGTCGCTCTCGTGGGCTGGCACCGCATTGGCCCCCGTGGGCAGAGCGCCCGCCACGCTGCCCAGCGCTCTGCCTCCCTCACCAGCCGGCCCCAGTGCACTGCCCCGATCCATGCTAAGCCACTTTCTCTCCCATTTTCTGTTCTAGCCGCTCTGTTCATTTATTTTTTTTCCGTGGGTTATAAGGAGAAAAGAATCAAAGGACTTCAGTTGAGCGCCTTAGATGTAGTGGATTTTAGCTGGAAAATCTGATTTGGGGGCTGTGAAAATATCAAGGGATCTGGTAACATGAATTTTCCCCATGAAAAACAAAGGGTTTTCCTAGGCACTGCCAAGGAGGAGAAATACTAGCATCCGAGATGGCCTATTCGAGTCTGGACATAGAAGCACAGATACAGTTTACAGAAGGAGGGGGAAGAAAACGAAATAGACATGTTAACAGTAGAAACACAAACAAATCAGGAAGGTATGGTCACGTTCCAGCTGCCGTGGTTTTGGGTGTGACAGCTGACAAAGAATCGTGCTTTCGGTGCGTTTGGTCATTGGCATTTCAAAGCAAAACTCACGCGTCATTGAACCAGAGCAACGTTCAAGTTGGACATGGAAATGCACAGAAAAACTGCACGGAAACTTGACTGGACGCCTGTACGTGTATCTTCCGATCAGAAAAAGTACCGTAAATACCATGTGGAAAATTATAATGATGCCACTTAGTGCCTTTAGTCTACTTTATTCTTTACTTTTCCCTAGCTGGCTTGTTGGAACGTGAAATCTGGTTAGCATACACATCATTCAATGTTTTAAGCTAAAAAGATTTAGTAGGTTGTTAGCCAGAGCTCAGAGAGAGAACTGGATATTCTCAGAAGAACTTTAAACACACTGTTAAGGAGCACGCATCACAGAAACAACATCGGAGACCCGAGAAGCCAACGGGAGCCCTTGGGGACTGACCAGGCACCCGTCTGCGGGCACGCACTGTTAAATGACACCCTCCCCACCCACTCCCTGTGGTTGCAAGGTTAGCAGTTCACAAGGATATAGGGGGTGAGTATCTGGTCACTAGTAGTCTGCGTTGAATTCACCGTATCTTCTGTTTTCGCCGTCTGAGGCTCAAGTGGAAATGACAGATCACACTCACGGGCCCCGGAGGCCAGGCTAAGATTGAGGATGGGTGGGGAAGACAGTCCATCTCTGGAGTCTGAAAGACGACAACGATGAATGACCCCGCAAATGAGAACAGACGCCCGGTCATAAAACCCAGAGATGCTGATTAATTCTGTCTCCACCGGACGCCAGGATCCAGCAGGGCTGGCGACCATGACACCACCGCGCCTCCCTCTGCCGCGGGTCCTGGACACGCTCACGGCTTCTGACTGCACACGTGAAGTGGGGACTGCTGCCCGGGGGGGGTCTCTGGAGGAGTCTTGCCCATTCCTCGGCTGTTCCATTAATCACTCCGTAGTAAGACCAATGAAACAATCAACCAGAGACTACAGGCTTGATGGAAAATCACTCTCCTTTTGGAAATTATGACCCCTAGTCACACTGCAACGGCGTCCCGTGATGGATAGAAGCTGAAGTAAGCTCCCAACAGATTTATGGGGGCCGGCTGCTTCTGAATAACGGCCCACACTTCCCAGTGCAACAGAGCAGCAGGGTGGCGCGGTTCCTCTGTGACGCGGGGAACAGCCCTGCTGCTGGCCCTGAGGCTGACAGATGCACTTGGAAACTTGTTTCTAATAAAATGCTTGGACGTCTTCTTTTTCCAAGGGAACATAACATCAACACACAGTAGGCGGTGGGGGTTTCTGTGTGATGTTTCTGGAGAGAAAATAGGCTTGGGGGTCTGCATGTTGGCTGCAGACGGGGCCTGTGGTTTGCATTTCCAGCTCCTCTCTCAAGTTTACGTCAGACCCCCTTCCCCGCCCCCGACAGTACCCTTGCACCGTGGACTCTCGAGAGAAGCAGTATGTGGGTTAAAACAGATGAGTTCTTAAACTTCCCAGTGCGTTTGGTGAGTCAGTGTTAGCTGTTCGCACACCTTCAGCAGAATTACCGGCCTGTAAGGCCATGATAGTCCCCAAGAGCATACACTTATGGGCCTCATGGGTAGACAAAAAACTGTCTGTATTTAAAGATACTGTGCAACAAAATTTTGTTTAAACGTTGTGACTGTGCTTAGATCATACCATGTACGGAAACTACGAGGGCTAGACTCTGTTGCCCCCACTGTGTGTAGGGAAAAGGACACCTGCATAGCATTGCTGATGGGCATGCTCATTGATGCTGCCTTTCCAGGAGACATTAAGCTTGATGCACAAGGGCTCCGATGAAATTAATAAGATTAAATTTATAAGATTTCAGGATATAATGTCAGAAGCCAATTATTTTTGTATACTAGCAACAAACCAAAAATAAAATTAAAAAAAAACTTAGAGTGGCATCAAAAATAAAATCCTTAAGAATAATTTTCTTTTTTAAAGATTTTACTTATTTTACACAGAGAGAGAGAACAAGCAGGGGGAGCAGCAGAGGGAGAGGGAGAAGCAGGCTCCCCGCTGAGCAGGGAGCCCAACGCGGGACTCGATCCCAGGATCCTGGGATCATGACCTGAGCCGAAGGCAGATACTTAACTGACTGAGCCACCCAGGCACCCCAAGAATTTTCTTTTTAAAAAGACAAGGACCTGTAAAAATCACTATGAAGGTACATGAGACTTAAAAAAGTGGACGAATAGATCAAGTTCATGGACTTTAAGACAAATTATTTTTAGGATATCCATTCTCCCTAAATCAACCTATGGATCAATGCAATGGGATTTTACTAGAGATTGACGAGGTGAGTGGAAAAGCATACGGATACGCAAAAAACCTAGATTAGCTGAAACAACTGTTAAGCAGAGTTGCTGACTCACACTACCTGATTTCTTGACATTCTATAAACCTGCGGCGAGAAGACAACGCGACGTCAGCATAAGGGAAGACGTGCAGATCCACGGACACTCACGCACGGTGAACCGATTTTCCACAGAGTGAGTCAGTGAAGAAAGAAGAACATTTTCGAAGAATGATACTAGCACAACGTTCAGAAAGAAAGGAATTTTGATCCCTACCTCATATCACAGGCGAAAATGAATTTCAGCTGGGTTATAATCTGAATGAAAGAGCTAAAACACGAACACTTCTGGAGGGAAAGAAATAGGGGAAATATTTCTGTGAACTCGGAGCAGGCAAGGGTTTCTTGATCAGCGCCCAGACAGTGCTAACCATTAACGAAAAATGGATCCACTAGAAGAAAATGGAAAGCTAAACCAGAGGAAACAGGAGAAAATATTCTCATGTATGCACGTATCTCACAGAAGACTTGAAGCCAGAATGTTTTAAAAATCCTCCAAACCGCCTCTTCCTCTCATTCTCCCAAGGAAGACGACACTCATGCCGTTTCAGGGAACAGAAGCCCCAGGTGTGTCCTGACCCCAGTTCCTGTGCCTCCCTTCCCTTGTTCCCTCTGACCTGAAGAACCTCTTCTCCAAAACCACGTGAGCACCCCATGTACCTGACACCACTGGACAGGACGCGCCCTGGTCAAAATCTCGCGAGAGGATTCATCTCTTACCTGAACGGTGAAGGAAGGTGTTCCAGTTAAAGGCGGCACTTGGTACTGTCATGACTCCTGGGTCGAAGGAAAGAGAGAGAGTCCACGTTGATGAGATGGAACCAGCGAGCTTGTGTCGACGTTCTCGAAGTTCTGAGTGCCTTGTGAGCACATGTTCTACCCTCTCGCACGGGAGGTTCGAAGGGAGCCCAGGGGTCCCCATCGAGGAAAGGTGCGCCCCTTTCGACCTTGCCATCCATCACGGGGCGGGACAGCCGCCAGGTGGTGGGAAACGCGAGTCTCTAACGAAGGCCTGGAAGCAACAGGCATCTACACCACAGCCGCACGTACGAATTACCTCTCCGTTTCAAGTTCCTAATCCCAGCCCTCTCCACACCACACACGACTGCCTGCTCTCCGCGCCATCTCCTCGAACGGATGTAAGTTTAAAATTCTCTTGAACTGGGCATTTTAAGATGTAGGAAATTCAGGGGCAACACTGAACAGCTTATCCTGATAACAGGAAGCATCTGAAGTTTTAGGACACGTAAATTAAGTCATTTAACCCTCTCTGCAATCTGTGAGAGCATCACCTGCACTGAACAACACAGATGACTC
>NC_048229.1:2612333-2618378 GCF_002007445.2 Ailuropoda melanoleuca
GGCTGTGCCACCCAGGCGCCCCTAAGTTGTTCTTTTATAATGTTGTATTTGTCCTTTATCTTCACGTTAGGAAATAACAGGCCATCCATTCTGCTAATTATTGGTAGGTAAATCTAAGGCACCGTGTTATTTCATCCACAAACACATCAGTACACGTCTCTAAAAGGACTTGTCTTTTAAAAATACGTAAATTTTAATATTCTTACCTTGGCTCTGGATGTAGATCTTATCCCTGGCATGCGGCTTTAGAAAAGAAAGGAGAAAGGAAAAAAGTAAATTGGGTAGTCCATTACAACTGCTTTTTAGAAACAATGAAGGCCATAAAGAAACAATCACCTTGGAACACGTCACAAAGAGTCATCCACACATCCGCTCACACACTAGTTACTTTCTAAGAGCAGAGAATTCCTTCCGCTTTTAATGGGGGTTAGGCCATTAAAAACACGGCACCTTCAAGGTAAGAAGCACAAAGAAGGAGGTCCCTGTTACATTAGGCGCGATGCGTGATTATGGCTGCATGGTTACTACGTTAGCAGAAGGTTACGGAAGCTCAGACAGAGAACACGCCGACGGCAGAGCCCGCACGGAGCCTATCTACCATGTGTGGGAGCTGGAGGCAGATGTTTGGGAACCCTTGTTTGGGGACACAAATCCTTGAATGGGAAGAGTCCACTCCCTAGCCCCCACCTGCGGGGAAGACATGGGGACGGGGGCTGAGGAGGAGAGGGAAGGGCCCGGGAGCTGTGGCATCCAGCCATCTGTAGGGCGGTGGACTGCAAGTCCCTACCCGACAGGGACCTCAGTGTGCTTTGCTTCTGTCCTTCGTGTTACAGGCTCTGTCTGAGACTCTAGCACCTGGACCGTCCCCCTCAATTCACCACGCAGTGGGGGGATGCTCCCCTTTTAAAATGCCCTTAAAATAGGAAGTCTTAAAACAAAATAGTTTAAAAAATTCTCCTCCCTACTAGTGAAAAAAATGTGAATTTTAATGGAAAAAATGGCTAATAGCAACAATTTGAAATTAGGAATTGAAGTCCAGAGTCCTAACATCCTCCTTTTGTGTAATGATAATCTCACTAGAACGCTGGAGACTTCCACTGTGTGCAGAGGAGGCCAGGCGTGCTGTTGCTTCAGGCGGCCCCGAGAAACGTGTGCTAACACGCTGACAAAACATACCAGCCTCGCGTTTAAACTGCAAAGTAAACACCAGCGTTTGACAAAAACAGGTTCAATGTCATTCTACGTAGATTTGATTAATTAAGGGAAGGCAAAATAGGGTTTTTGCCTTGCCTCTGTTTCCAAGAGAAATATACTCCGTCTGCAATTAGAAATGCAGAAACCCACAATGCTCCCTTCAAGAAAATTCCTTCTGAAACAAACAAAAATTAATTAAACTGGCATCCCAACTACATAAGCAGAATGAATGGACTCTGTGGAAATTTCTGGATTTATCTGCTGGTCTTTACATATCTTTGAGCATTATTTCCCTTAAATCTATTCAAACCATGAGAAAATAAATAAGTATCAAGTCCTATATGAACATTTAAAACATGTTACGAATAATATTTTAAGATCTCATCCTAGTAAGTCAAGAAAATAGAGTTACAATATAAAAAAAATCTGGACCTGGTTTATTGTTAATCTTTATAATAAAAGAAATCTGGCAAAATTCAACTGGCTTATATTGATTTTGAAAAGCATTATCTATATTAAAATGCTCTAAATACAAATTAGGTTTCTTTGTTCAGTATTTATTGTTTCTCTTGTCTTGAAATAAGTAAGAGTCAAAATCCTTGTATATCACTTCCCTTGCAAGATTAGCTCATTGATGCAGAAAATGAAAAAGCAGGCTCTGTGTGTGTGTGTGTGCGTGTGTGTGTGTGTAGTGGGTAGGGAAGGAGGATACTCCACAGTGTCTATGAGGAACCGTTACTTTGGCCCATTACTAGATATAAAAAGCCAGTGTCCTGTTGGATAGATACTTATAAATACACCTGACCTCCTAACAGACCCAAATGCTAATTCATGCCTCTTTATAATGGAATAACAGACAGCAACAACAAATAGATCCCCCGTTTTTAAAATTTATATAACCTTCTGAAATTAAGCTCTTTGTAAGTAGAAACCACAGTAAATGTTACTTTTGAAATATATGTATAATTGCAGGGTGTATGGGTGACAAAAATACTAATTTTTATTTTGAAATGATAATGCAACTTCTGACGATGGCTTTGTTAAAAAGTACTTTTAAAAGAGCTACAAATTGCTTTAAAACAATCATGGCTCATAAGTGAAAAGCTCTCAAAATATACCTTTGTTAAAAAAACGCACAGGAATTGGGGTCTTTTCAGGGGATGTGGTTCTCTTCCTTCTCCTCCCACCCTGTTCCCTTAGAAATTGATTTTTAAGCAAGGAAAGAAAATAAAAGAAGAAAAGACACACGAATGGGATGAGAAGTGTCTCCAAAGACTGGATCAGGATCCAGTCCCGTGGGATCCAACGTTGGCCGGCACTGCAAGGAATAGGAATGCCAACAGGAAAACTGGAGGGAAGACCGTTTTTAAGAAACAGTTAAATCTATGGAGTAAATACCTGGGGATTATTGATGTTATTCAAAAGCTCCCCCTGTCATTCTGTGCCTTGGTGATTTGATTAATTCGAAGCAATTCTGGTCATTCCAGATGTTTGAGCCCCCAGGTCATGATCCTGTGAAGGGTGGGGGGGTCTGGTCTCTGGAACTGATGAGGTTTCCATCCCCTGAGTTACATTAAAACTTTTCAATTCCCAGGGATCTCATTTGGGGAAGAAAAATGCAAAGAACATTTCCAGTTCCATCAGGAAATCTCAGAGGAAAGCCAATCTTAATAGAAGTTATTAAAAATGATTAGCTTCCTAGGGTATGATCAGCCCCTGCAGTTTCTCCTACAGAGTATTTGCAGGGAGGGCCGCAGACAAGGAGGGCATCTAAGGATGAACCCTGTGAGATGAAGGGTTTTAAGTTTCCATTTTGGGGTGCGGCACCATAACAAAAGCTGTGGTCTGTGTGGTTCCTGCTGCTGCCAGCGTGATTCTGAGAGATAGTCAGGTGCAGAGCAACGGGCCATGCAGAAGGAAGAAGGAGTAAGGCGTTCACAGGGCAACATGCGCTCAGTACGCAGAGCTCAGCGATTAGTCGGCGCGGGGCTCATCGCGTTGGGCGGGCACGAACACCGGCATCGGCTTTGGGAGCTCACCTGTGCCGCCAGCTGCGCATGGGACAGCCCGTGAGATCTGTCTTGCTTTCTGCATTTTAATTTCCAAAAGAATTTTGATGAGTACGTGCACACACTGAAAGTAAAAGTACACTTTCACTAAGGCCTCACACAAAACCGCTTCAGGGAAGGTGAGGCACAGCACTGGCGCCCCAGAAGGCAGTGAGGCACCGGCTCCAAACTAGGAAAAAAATCTCTAAAAAGTAACAACATCAGAAGGCTTAGCTCGGCGCTAACCTTGGTGAAGAGTACAGATGGGCCATTCTGGTTATCCCCGCGTTTTCTCGAATTTGATAACCACTTCAAGCAATATTAACTCAAACTCAAGATATTTTAAAACCAGCTAGCTCATAAATAAATATTTGAATTTGGAGAAAGTCCTGTTAGCAGAGTACTTCTTAGGAAGAGTGGGTCGACGGTGCAGTTGAATTTTCTGTAGGCCTGTGGGGGTTTGAACCCCAAGGGGACCTAGTAAACCCAAGATCATTGCCTCTGTGGAGAGAAAAGCCTTCCATTACGATATATACCTAATTCGCTTTACTGTGTGTGTGTGTGTGTGTGTGTGTGTGTGTGTGAAATAGTCATATTTTCTGGTGAAAGTCTGATGAATTCAGAGAAGGAAGCCTGAACTTCCAACACAAGTTTGTGTGCTGAATGTCTACTATGTACCGTCCTAAGAAACCAACACTCTGTATAGGCCAGCTTCACATTTCCATAAGGCATACATCACAGTTAGCAGCGGGTACTGAATCAAATTCCTAAAAATGCCAAATCAAGGTTATAATTTCACAAACCAACAGAGCAGTGGTTTCCGAAAATACAACCAGTGCTGAACTTGTGTGATAAATACTAACGATGCAGCGTGCAGACCTGGTGAAGAGGCCCCTGGGTGGGACTGTGCCCTTCACAAAGCAGGTACGACGTCACGTTAAGGTCGATGTAAACAACACTAGAAAAATAACGACAAGCCCAAACAAAGGCATTTCAAATTACAAGAGACAAAATAAAGCCATCGTTATTGAAATGCCATCAAACTGAGTTGTGTAGTCAGCCAGAGAGAGGTAGGGGGTCACGAAGAGCCTCTGAAGGAGTGTCCCGGCCTTCTTGAGGGCTGAAAGGGACCCAGGGCTGACACAATAAACCCCTTCTGGGGACATGGCCTTGAAGATGTCTCCCACGGCCCGATGCTGTGTGAACACGTGTCTGAGCAGTCTTGAAAGAGGTCATCCCCCACTTGGATGTACGGATCTGGGCTGCCCAGTGTGGCGGCTGCCGCCCACACAAGACCACGGAGCCCCTGAACCAGGGCTGGTCTGAACGGAGATGTGCCCTGAGTGCAGAAGGTACACTGGATTTTGAAGACCTCATGCAAAAAAAGATATGAACTATCTCATTAGTCATTTTTATGTTGATCACATATTGAAATAATACGATTTTGGATACAAACAGTATGCAATAAAGAACTTGGCCTTTGCACGAGACTTCTGGGAAATAACTTACATGAGACCTGATAGGAGTGTCTCTGTTTAGGGCAGGGCCAGGCCCAACCATTGGTTTCCAGATGCGAGCGGGCCATACCACAAAGACCACCCACGCGGTTTAGGGTGGGGACTTGGCATCGAGTGGCATCCATCCACCAGGACACTGGCTTCAACCACGTGGGTAGTCAACCGATCAGTCAGGCCTACAGAGTGACGCTCCAGTAAAGACGCTAGATGCTCAGCCTGGGTAGGCTTCCCGGGCGGCAATCCTCCGTGCATATTGTCTCAGATCAACAGCCAGAGGGTGGAATGTCTTGACTCCACGGGGAAGGAGGCCAGGGAGCCTTGCCCTACACAGCTCTTCAGTGTGGCTGATTTTAGTCTGAGGAAGTCTTTGACTCACCTGGAATAAACCGTAAGCACGAGTAGAAGTGCGTTCTGTGAGTTCTGTGCAATAAGAAGCAAAGGCCCCAAATCTTTCTAACCTGGGATTACGGAAATCTGATTCTGGTTTGATAATGATGACGTAGGATTAACTAAACGACACCCTGAGTCAGACCTGCACACTAAAATAAAGAACACAAAATTAAAAACAAAAGCTGGCAATTCAATAATGAAGAGCCAAACTTAATTACTCAAGAAACATCACTGTGCAGAATACATAACTAAAAATCATCTCTCTACAAAAATCCATCCAAAATAATTACATAAATGTGGATGAATAATGAAGCTTTACATTATTTATATGTTTTATTTGTAAAAACTAATCAGATAAAGGTATTGAACAGAACTTCATTGAAAACTCATCCACCAAATAAAAGACAGAAAGCTATATTAAAAAAACAGGCTCACATTCGAATCTAATAACTACCCTCACCGCTGTAAACACTAAAACCAGAAACACTCTTTCCTTATTATTAGTTTTATTATAGCGTCTCTTAAGTCATCGCCTAAGACTGAACTTTTGCTGCCTGCTCAATTTTATTTTAAATGCTTTGTTAGAAACGTGGAAGAGTATGACAAAGCAGGAAAAAACATCCAGTGGAAAAAAGATGGTCTCTTCAATAAATGGTGCCAGGAAAATTGGACAGCTATATACAGAAGAATGAAACTTGACCACCCTCTCACACCATACACAAAGATAAACTCCAAATGGATGAAAGCTTGATGTGAAACAGGAATCCATCCAAATCATAGAGGAGAACATAAGCTGCAACCTCTTTGACATCAGCCACAGGAACTTTTTTCATGACACATCTCCAAAGGGAAGAGAAACAAAAGAAAAAATGAACTTGTGGGACTTCATCAAGATA
>NC_048229.1:2618478-2624999 GCF_002007445.2 Ailuropoda melanoleuca
TTACTCAGCCATCAGAAAGAACGATTACCCAACGTTTGCAGCAACATGGACGGGACTGGAGGAGATTATGCTGAGTGAATAAGTCAAGCAGAGAAAGACAATTATATGGTTTCACT
This sequence comes from Ailuropoda melanoleuca, assembly GCF_002007445.2. Classification (NCBI taxonomy): domain Eukaryota; kingdom Metazoa; phylum Chordata; class Mammalia; order Carnivora; family Ursidae; genus Ailuropoda; species Ailuropoda melanoleuca. The sequence goes on from NC_048229.1 coordinate 2,618,595, forward strand.
CATTTATGCAACGTAAGAAATAGCAGGAAGATTGGTAGGAGAAGGAAGGGAAGAATGAAGGGGGCTAAACAGAAGGGGGAATGAACCATGAGAAACTGTGGAGTCTGGGAAACAAACTGAGGGCTTCGGCGGGGGGAATGGGATGGGCCGGTGATGGATATTAAGGAGGGCACATATTGCATGGTGCGCTGGGTGTTACATGCAAATAATGAATCATGAAACATTACATCAACAACTAAGGATGTACTGTATGGTGACTAACATAAAAAATTATTTAAAAAATTTTTTTAAAAAGGCTAAAAAAAAAAGAAATGTGGAAGAGTAAAACAGAGACGCCTGACCTGGGATCACCCGGCCCATGTAGGAACCTGAGTGACAGCTAATGGTGGACTTGGCTTGGAGACACAAGCAGTCCCTTCCACTGGCGTCATCACCCCTACTGTCCTGCCCGCCCGGACTGCACCTGCTCTGTGCATGGGGGCCGGTTCCCGTCTGACTGCATGTGAAAGTGAAGCTCACGCAGGAAGAATGGTCCGCCGTTTCCCGAGGCCAGTGTCACACTGCAGCTGCAGTCCCCATATTTATGCCGAACTCCAGTATTTGTCTCTAATTCAGTGCGTCTGGGACTCAGAGAGTGCACTTCTCTGCTTTTCCAAATTCCTACACTTGAGTTCTTCCAAAATTTATTGATAAAAATCTTAAATCATGTCAATATTCTTGAGTCCTACTTTATTTCTTCTTTACATGCTACGGTCTTCCCACACAAAAATTTATCCAGAACCTGGTACTTAGGTTAAAAAAATCTTTATCAAAGTGCATTTACAGGGAAAATGGCAGGATGGCTGGAACTTTTAAAAAAATATTACAGAAAGTGTGTGCACACATATATGGATATGGGTGTGTGCATGTGTGCAACTGCACACGTGTGTGCGTGTGTGTACACATGTGCGACGGGGAGAATGACAGTAGGTTAAGTAAGAATGGAAGAACGGAAGCAGGTGTTGGGTGCAGGGCACCCTTCTATTCTTGCTACTTGTGCTTATGTGTAGAAACTTCTGTAAGAACAAGTTCTGAAGAAGGGTCCGTCCCTTATAAATTCAATTCAACAAATATTTATTGAGCACGAGGATGTGTGTTACCCTCTGGGGATGTACTGGTGAACCCCACTTTGTCCCTGTCCTCAGGGAGCTCACGACCACATAGGGTGAAGGCAAGGACAAGCACCAAGTGCATCTCTCCCTGTGTCTGCGCCCCTGCAGGGCCACCTTGAAGACTCCCATCACGGGGCCGACTGTATCCCCACTCCTCGACTTGGACCAGGAGGATGGGAGCAAACATTACTCAAGCAGAAGTTCCAAGAACGCTTTTTCCCTGGGGCCTGCTCTCTCCCACTGCAGAGCCTCACGAGGGATGGCGGACCCAAGGAGAGAGGCCTCAGCTGTCCCCACCGCTCCAGCAAAGGCCCCGGCCACGGCAGAAGGAGGCCCCCCAGACCGCTCAGCCTGGCTGGGCTGACGCAGGCAACACAGAGAATGAATAGTACGTGTTTGATTTCAGGCGTTGTATTTGGTGTGGTTTGTTTTATAACAAATAACATACAGTGAGTTAGCACATCTATGGCAATTTGGGAAGGTCCTAAGTCAACGGACAAAGGTGACATTTAAGATGGAGACGCACGGGGGAAGGGATCCGAGTCCACAGACAAGGACCGTACGCTGCCACAGGTAAAAGCTGCCTTTCATGCCTGGCTTGGGCAGTTGGATCCCCACGTCTGCTGCCCCATTCGATGTGTTCTGGCTGAAATGTAAAGAAAAGCCGGCCTCTTGCTGATGGGTTGTTGGGAAGGGGCAAGCCTTTTCGGATCATTGTAGCTGTTACTCTTGGGAACTTACACGAAAACTCAAAAAAATGGTCATGTCCTAAAGTTAGATGCAAGAGGGACCCTGAACTCCTGTCACACTCTGCTCCAACAAAGTCCATTGGTCTAGCTCACACTTTGGATGGATCTTTTCCCTACGCAGGATTGTCATGCCGTGTATTGGTCATTGGAAAAACACAGGTTCACTGAGTCATGCAGATCTTCCAAATCACGGAATGTGTCGTCATACAACATCAACACACAAATCCCGCTTGTTCAGATGACCACTGATCTCACCAGGGGGTCTTTACGCCTGGGGAAGCTGTCAGCCGCAGGGTGGCTTTCCCAAGTTCCCATTTTTGCTCAACAATTCAAACGTTATCGTTGGCAACAAAGACTGCCAGTGGTTTTGCTTAATGTGACTGGCTTGATCCACTCATTTTTAAGAAACTGTCTAACAAATGCCCACATCCAAATCACCAGTTTGTCTGCCAGTTGTTCTTTCAGATACAAAATCATGACACATCGGTTCAGTCTGCGACTCAAACACACGGGAGCCTCCAGATGAACGCCACCCGTCACTCAGAACGCAGCGGGAAGTGGAGTGTTTGCTTCGGCGCCGTCACACACAATGTTCAAAAACACGTATTCCAAGGTCAATGTTGGATGCATTTTTTTATGGCTTCGTCAAGGAGATCTTCAAGTGATTTTGTTTTTTTTTACTTACAAGGGGTGGTGTGAACCATCACTGACTGTCTCAGATGGGGGCCACTGCCTTCTAGGAGGAAGGGAGGGAGGGGTCAGCCGTTTTACTGCACCCCCAAGGCGGGGAAGGCAAACAGTGTCTCTGTGTTATGATGCAAATAGGCTTGGCTTTGTGGGGGCCAGGAAGCTTGCAGGGATCCCCCTCTGACGGCACCAGCCCAGACAACCACCTTCTTAGAAGGCAGACAGTCAAACTGGTCCAGCAGAAAACCAGCAGCCAGGAAGCTTGTCACTGGTCATCCGGAGATGTATGGTTATTAAACTGTCCTCTGGTTCCTTCCTGGGAGCGTTTGATGTGAAGAAGGAGGTAGGCGCACTCCGGCCGTGGGGATGAGCGCATCCGCATGCGCAGTGTTCAAAGCCTTGCTAAGGGACCACGGTCCCACAGAGCCCCGCGCGCACCCTCGCCCCCACGCGGCAGGCTCCATGTGCTAGATTTTACAGATCAAAACTCTACACAGAAAGCGCAGAGCCTGCAGAATACCCGCAACAGGAGTAATGCCGACAAATGATAAAGGTGTGAGCGGTGGGCTCAACAGATGAGCTGGCCCCGCGCGGGGACCCAGGACGCTGGCGCCCAAGGCGCCTGCTGCTCTCCCCGCTAGATGGCAGAGGCCCGTGCGCGTGCGCCGCAGGGGCAACGTGGTCCCTGGGTTGGCTGCTTTCGTCCTGCAGGCGCCAGCTCTGCCAGGCGTCTGCCTCCCTCTCCGCTGAAACTCTCTCCCACCAGCTCATCTCTGCCCCGAGTTGTCATGAGTCAGACAGTAAGGATCTAACTTGTCTACAACGTCCTCCACTCCTTCAAGCTCTTCGCACAAATCGCCCAACCTTGGAAACTACACCTACCACCGAAAAGACCACTGCGGGGAGGCTGCACCTGTTAGAGCACAACCTGGAAATCATCCATTCCGAGCGCGGAAAAACAGAACAACATTAAAAGATTCAGTGACTGGGCTACTTCTGCTATTCAGCAACAATATTAAAAAAATCAGTCGAGTCTTAAGAGTATCTACACAAATGAAAAAAACATCAGTATACAGGAGACTTCCTACACTCTTGTGGCCACAATGGGCAGTGTCAGCAGAAACACCGCCCATTCCCATCCAAGTGCCATGCAGCCTCCACCCCTGCCACCTCCCCCACTCCCCCTGCCACCTCCCTAACCCAGAAGGGCAAGACAGCACAAAAGAAACACATACCCACTGTGTCTGTGCCGTTTCCTTCATTGACTCTGTGAAAGCGACAGCAAATCTAGTAAAATGAACAAAAATAAGGAAAACAATTAGGGCAGAATTCAATGAACAGAACTAGGGAACGGCTCCCTGGAACAAACTGTGAGAGATAAGGTAAGGAGCTGAATTCTGGGTGCCACCCGCCTTCAGCACGTGCGGTCAGGGGCCTTCAGGTTCACTCTGCACTCACATCAAAGCAAGCTGTGTATGCAAGAAATAAACACGTGGAGTGCCACACGTCCATTTTTGTGGTTGTTCCTTCCGTGCGAGGTCAGAGGGGCAGGGAAAAGTCAGGAAGCCGACGCAGGACGGCAGCAGAGGATTTAGCTATCCACTCAGAACACCCAGGGACCGGCTGTCGGTCCACGGGCTTCAGGGAAGGAAGGCTGTGCTGAAGTACGCAAAATTCACCGAATGCACATGGTTATCAAGCAATGGCTGTTTCCAGAGCAGGGCCGGGTACACATGGGATGAACCAGGAACATCTTATGGTAGCCAGGCAGTAAGAAATTGCTCGAAACTGCCGAGGGCATGCTGGGAGGACGCCGGAGTCCACGCAGAGCATCTCCCGTGGCCAGCGCGGGGACAACCTGAGCACCCATATATATCCCAGTGATGGATAACCAGAGAGTAAAATAAAATAAATACCCACGTGTCCGTACTGATATACAAAGAAGTGGATAAGCACATGGGGTCAAAGGGATAGCTCTTCCTTCTAGAATTCCAATGAATAAATGCAGAGGGAGTAGTGGAAATGGAAAATCACCACGAGCAGACACCACAGTAATAGTGGTCACGACAAAGAACCCTTAATGGTTGATTCCTCCCCACTAGCTAACCCCAAAGGGTGGGCTCCTTCCCAGAAGAGTCCCCCTTCCCCTGCCTGTCTTCTCTGAGCCTTCCCTCCCCACCACCTTCCACCCATCCTGGCCAGTCAATCACACACCCCCGATTCAAGGGAGGAAGGAGGAAACCTTCTGTGTGGGTGTGACAGAGAGGGGCGGGGAGGCACATAGGGCATCACCCCTCGCACCAGGGCCGCCTCTACCCCCCACGCCCCACACGCAGCTGGTGTGAGCGGGCCGGCCTAGCAGTGATGCGAGCACTGGCATCCCTCACGGGATGCTCCCCGTGCCCCTGGACATGGATGAGGGCACGAACAAACTATTCTGAGGGCACCTGCTGCACTCTGAGAGCTACGGCGCAAGGAGAGCGTAGGGACCCTCCTTTGCGGGAAACCGTAGGAAGCCCACAAGGAGCAGGGTGCATGTGAGTGGCTGCGAGGTCCCCGGTCCCCAGGGAGTCCAGCGCCCAACAAGTCGTTCCTGTACTGTTTTCTACCAGGACTAAAACCACTGCCACGACTTCGAGCACCCCACATGGCCAGCGAACAGACTACCGGACAGCCTCGAACCTCTAGAAAAGAAAAAAGAGGAGACCACAAAGGTAGAGAGAAGCTGAGGAGCGGGGAATAAGGCCAATGACAGAAGGCTCTCGCCCTTCCCCCATAACAGAATTTCTAGATACATGCACGGTGCAGCCTGAGGATGGCTTGTGGAAGGTTACTCTGCTCCTTCGTCAAGACCACCACCTCGTCTCCCAGGGGAATGCCTGCCCCGTGCGGGTGGGATGTCGCTGTGCGCACTGGGACTCCCCCAACCCCCGGAGTCATGCCCGGCACCCAGCAGGCAAAAACGCCCACAGACTGAATACACGAACAAGCACACGGCTGGGGTCCTGCCTTACATTCCAACAGGAAGCGGGTCAGAATGAGGGAAGACGGAGAGCAGGTGCCTGGGGCCGACTGCATTAGAGGGAGCATAGGCACCCTCGCCCAGCAGCTGGCTGTCACTGTCCCCACCCCGTCCCGTCCCCTTTTCCGCCGGCATGCCCCGTTCAATCAGAATTGGCATCAGGGGTCTACGGCACGGCTGAAGTCTGAAGGAAGGAATGAGAGCCTTCATCAGGAGGAGTGCTCGCGTACACCCTTCAGGAGTGAGTCAGTGGGCGGACTGAGCGAACCCCATCATTCCTGTTTATTCCGGAGTGGCTGGTAACACCTTCGTCCTTGCAGCCCCTCCCTACAGAGACACTGGCCCTGGGTTCACACCCAGCCACCTAGGAGATAGACGTGAAGGGGGTTTCTGACCCCACGATCCTCAGAAAATAAATTTAAAATAAAAACAGATACATAGACCAATGGAACAGAACAGANACATAGACCAATGGAACAGAATAGAGAACCCAGAAATGGACCCTCGGCTCTTTGGGCAACTAATCTTTGACAAAGCAGGGAAAAACATCTGGTGGAAAAAAGACAGTCTCTTCAATAAATGGTGCTGGGAAAATTGGACAGCTACATGCAAAAGAATGAAACTTGACCACTCTCTCACACCATACACAAAGATAAACTCCAAATGGATGAAAGACCTCGATGTGAAACAGGAATCCATCCAAATCATAGAGGAGAGCATAGGCAGCAACCTCTTTGACATTGGCCAAAGCAAACTTTTTCATGACACATCTCCAAAGGCAAGAGAAACAAAAGAT
>NC_048229.1:2625099-2689217 GCF_002007445.2 Ailuropoda melanoleuca
GGAAATCTGGGGATGTACTGTATGGTGACTAACATAATATAATAAAAAAATATTATAAAAAATTTTTTTTAAAAATAAACATATGAAAAAAAATAACACATTTCTTACCCAAAAATGTAAAACTACCACTTTTGCACTGTGGGATGAATATTGCCATTTCAAAACGTACTCACTGTAACTGTGATTTTGTTGGTCAAAAACACCTTCAGGAACACTGTAGCTGAAAAAGCTTACGAAGTGACCGACACTGAACCATTCTGACCTACAGTTTCACATGGTCTAACCCGTCATGTGCTATAGGTTTCCTACTGCGAAACAATTTCTTAGGCAATTTATTTCATACAAACTCTCTTTTGCTCATTTGTGGGCAATATTAAATCTCTCTAAGATGCAGCCTTAGATGATCCTTCACAAAACAATTTCCACAAGTTTCAAACTCCTTACCTAATTTGGTATTTATAATTACCAAATACTTATCATATTACAACACAAGCCAAAACACTGACGCTGTAGTAATTTCAATACCATACCATGCAGAAAAAAAGTTTTAAATATAAAAAAGTTCAAAAATACACCTCATAAGAAAAATGTAACTGCTTAAAAGTATTTGATTAAAAATGAAACTCATTATAAAACGAGACAAGTTCAGTATTTTATTTTACAGAAGACTATGCCATACGCTGTCCGACAAGAAATCTATGATTCATCTGACTTCCCTACCCACTGACTTCAATCAATACTCCTCCCAAATGAAAATCAATGTGTTTTAATAACAACGCAATGAATAATGCTAACGATAATACCATAAGATGAATTCATTCAATATTGTTTCTTCCTAGCAGAATTATTTCCCTTCCGTAAAACAGTGCAAACTGCATGAATCAAAAGGTAATTAATTTTCAGAGTATAAGAGCAACATCGTCGAGAAAACCTAGACTGACAGATCGCCTTCCAAGATCAGTCCAAACTCTGCCTTTGCTTACTGTGATTCTCTCTCTCCATCTGATGTGCACACTCGCGCACGCACGCATGGCACACCCTCTATTGGGACAAGGGTGTATGGCCATACTTATGTCCAGGAAGTTCTCAGGAAGAAGTGGGCCCTGAAATGGAATGATATCACACAGCAACCCTAGTTTTCAGGAGCAAGACTGACCCCCACATTATAGAAAAGAGAGGTGGTTGCCTCAGGCTGTACCACGGAACCTGGAGTATGTCCTTTGTAAGGGATCAGGAACGCTCCAGTGACATAAAGATGCCAGGAGTTCTGGATTCCCTGACCAGGGATTCTCAGCCATGAGAGGGTTCGAGACGAGCCACAGACATTTCGTGATTGGCCATTTACTGGGGGCATGGGAGCAACCTAAGTGTCCATGGACAGACAAACGGATAAAGAAAGTGTATAAGCTCATACACTGGACTATTACTCAGCCTTGAAGAAAGAGGAAGTCCTGCCCTTGGCAACCACACAGATGAACCTGGAGGACACGAGCTCAGCGAAGTGAGCCAGACACAGAAGCACAAATATTGTACGATCCCACTGTTAGAACTTAAAATAGTCCAACTCCCAGAAGCAGAAAGCAGGATGGCGGTTGCAGGGTCGGGGGAGAGGGGATCAGGACGGGAGTCATCAGAGGGCACAACGTTTCACTTGCACAAGGTGAATAGGTCCTGGAGACCTCCTGGAGCCTACAGTTGATGATGCTGTGACAGAAACGAGAACTTGCAAAGAGGGTGGATTTCACGTTAAGAGCTCTTTTCGTGATAATAATAACAAAGAGGGTGGGAGGAAACTTCTGGAGGGGATAGAGGTGTTTATGTCACAGATCGTGATGATGGTTTCACTGATGAAGACCAGCTTCAAACCCATCGAGCTGTCTGCGTTCGTTATATACAGCTCTTTGCATGTCAATCATGCCTCCATGAAGTGTTCTTTTTAAAGAATTAATAAAGCAGTTTGTCCACTTTCAGAAAAAAAAATGATCACCTGCTTTGTTTTGTTGTTTTTTTTTTTTTACAATGATTCAAAGATTTACAAGAGTTGAAAGCTTGGAGTCTTGGTAAACTTTGGATTCAGGGTGATTCCATGGTCAGCTAAGACTTGCTCTGTGGCCGGACAGCTACTGGTGCCTGGGAGGGACAGACTACTTTTGTTTTGATTTCTTTAGCCTTTTAAAACAACTTTCATATAGACAAAGAGGATTTCTATACTGTTATGACTATGTTAAGTATTATCATTATCTTTGTGATACAGAGGAATGGGGTGATTTTTTCCCCACCTGTCCTTCTAGTTCACTCCACAATGCTGTACAAATATGATGTTCTAAGTATGCTTGGACAAGGAAAATGTTGGGGAGTGCAGCTCTGGGTTCTGGACTGGGGACAACACCCCCCCCCCGCTGGGGCTAGAAACGTGTTCGACAGCAGCCCCAGCGCCTGGCAGACGTCACCGATGAGCAGCGTCCAGCGGGGCTCAGGGATGTGCAGCACAGCCCCCCCCAAGGGATGACTGTCCTGTCCCAAAGGCCCACAGTGCCCCCTCCCAGATGGTCTTATGGAGCTCAGAGCCAGGCCCAAACCACTCATAGTCAAGGCCGATCCGTGCGCTCACAGGGCTGGAGTCGGTGTGTGCTGTTCTCTACGAGGACCACAATGCTGGCCTTCCACCGGCAGGACCCGCTAAGTTTGGCCCAATGGGAACTGTCGTTGAACAGTTCAACGTATAACAACTTGCTTACATGACTCTTCTTGGCAAAATTAAAATGTGCAGATAAAAGGAAAAAATGAAATGAATAAAAGAAGAGAGAGAGAGAGAGATCGGCTTTATTACGGTAAGATGGGAACCTCCCAAAAAGCGGCCTTCCTGAATCTTCTGGTTTCAGTGAACTCCCCCCAAATGCTTAACTCCTGTGAGGTTCTCATCGGCATTACCTGGCTTCTTCGAGGACCTTTCCCATCACTTCGTTTTTTTCCCTCTGGTTAACATCTTCATTTAAATCAGTTCCACCAAAGATGATTCCAAAAGGGATTCCATGACCTGCAAAATTAGGACAGTTAACGAGGCAGAGTGTAGCTCTGGAAACAGCCCTTGCCATCCCATCCCAGGGCGAATGCGAAACCGTGTTTCCAGAACTTGGGGGGCTGTGTTTTGGTGTTTGTTTCATTTTATCCAGCTCACCTGCCGAGCAGAAGAGGAATCACTATTATACACAACGTGACATGGGGATTAATCACGTCAGACCAGCGGTGCCAGCACGATTTAAAATCAATTAGCTTCACATTTAACAAATGAAAAATAGTGCTGCTGACCACCATCTATCAGAGCCGAGCTTATTGCTCCTGGGAAACGGGCATTTATGACAGGAAAAAGAGCAGTTCGAGTGCGGCCTGGTGGGGGACCGCAGCAGCAGGCGCCGTGCTCTCAAGGACCCAGGGAAGACGGCGGGCCACCAGGACTTCAGGGAGCATGCAGCACAGCTGTGGCGGGAACCACGCCCCACGCGTGTGACGTGTGGGAGGACTCGCCGGGGAGCGAGTTCTGCACCAGTGACGGGCTTAGCCGGGACGTTTGACGAGCACAGACGAGCGAGGCATCAGGCACGCACAGATGAAGATGAATGACGTGCTCAGCAGAAGCCGCTCTCCAAAAGGACTTCCGAAGGTCAGCCAAAAATCTGCAGAGACGCTGGCCAGCAAACCACTAACTAGACCAGACCTAAGAGGAACCTTCACACGGGGCTTTCTTGAATGAGCCATCCCTCCTCAGATTCAGTACGTCAGTCAAAGGGTGCTCATCTTTCCTTTTATTTGCCCTAGAGTTATTCCTGTCAATGCAAATGAGCAGCTTCTGTCTTTTTTCTCTCTGGTGAGACCACTCTTCCCCTGGAATGTGACTGCAAACAATTCAGCCTCTGGATACTAAGCCCCACAGTAGCACCCACAGGCTCAGCGAGCTGCTGGGGAGAGCAAAAGATGGGAAACAACTCATATACGTCGGTGAAGACCAGCCTTAAAAAAAAAAAAAAGGAAAGGAAGGGAGCATAAGGTGTTGTATATGTGTGTACACGGACGTAAGAAGACTGAAAAAAAGTCTATTACAGGAGAAAAATCAAGTGCAAGCTGGTTAACACACTATGCATGTATTGCAGAAAAACAATAAAACGTATATGTATACACATAAAGTCAGTGCAAGAATATGCAGAAAACCTGGTTGTTGTTGCCTCTGGACAAGAGACCTACAAGACCACAGCTATGGGACGGGAGGGAAACTTACTTTTCACTCTGTAACATTTTCTGTTGTTGGTACTTATTTTTTTTTTTAAGGTTTTATTTATTTATTTGACAGAGACAGCCAGCGAGAGAGGGAACACAAGCAGGGGGAGTGGGAGAGAGAAGCAGGCTCCTAGCGGAGGAGCCTGATGTGGGACTCGATCCCAGAATGCCGGGATCACGCCCTGAGCCGAAGGCAGACGCTTAAGGACTGCACCACCCAGGCGCCCCTGTTGTTGGTACTTCTTACTATGGACAGATAGGACCTTTTCCAAAACCACAGACAGACATAGAAAAGCACCCTCTGTGGAAATGATTCCTTTTCTGCAATGGGTGTAGACATTAGGGGATGTTGAGAGACCGTGAACGGTGTTAGCATGTGGGCCCAACAATGAATCTTTGGGGGCCGGAGGGAGGTGTGAGGTGGGGACAGTAATGACCCCAAATTTTGTCAGTTCCCAGTTCCTGGATCCTGGGAATGATTCAGGGGAAAGGCAAATTAGGGGATTTAGAATTGAGGGTGCCAGTCAGCTGACCGTCAAGTGGAGAGATTATCCTGCACCATCCAGGTGGGGCGGTGTAATCTCAGGGTCCCTACAGGTGGAGGAGGAGCTCCCTGCACTGCCACGTGGGGGGACTGGACGGCCATTGTGGCCTCTGAGGATGGGAGGGGCCGTGAACCAGGGAGTGTGGGTACCCCAGAAGGTGGAAAATAAGGAAGCCTACACAAGGAAACACAGTCCTGCCAACATCTTGATTTTAGCCCTCGTGAGACCCATCTCAGCTTTCTGACCTCGAGAGCTGGAGGACAGCAAACATGTGCTGTTTTCTGCCACTGGGTTTGCGGTAAATCGTGACAGCGCAACAGGAAACTAATACAGCACCCCCCCCATAAAAACTGCCAGTTTAGGAAAATTAGGGTAAGGAAAATTTTTTTTAAAAAGCCTTTTTTCAGTAAAATCTCCAAAGACAGAACAATAGACACCAGAAAGACATACACACAGTGTCACAGACGCTGCTCTAAAGTTCGGAGAACATTCAGTAATTAAAACGATCGGGCCTGCGAGCTGCTGGCCAGCTGGTAACCACTCAAATAGATCAAATCAAATCGAGTAAGACCAACATCAGACTATGACACGAGACCGTGCTGGGTCAGAATCCTGCTTTCCACTTGGAAAATGCATGACTTTGAGTGAGTCACCTGGGGGTTCTCTAAACCTCCACCATCTCCTCTGTTAGACGGAGGTCAAGCTAATGAGCTGACTCACTCGTGGGGTTGAATGACTTGCTTCGCACGACATACCAGCACAGGATGGACTCTGTATGTAACACTAGTGACACCGTGCTGCATGCCGAACAAGTTTTTAAATACGTAAATCCAGAAGCTCTCCAAATTAAATTAGCACTCGGGAGAATGTAATGTAGGATATTTCATTTGCTTTCCCATTTTTTTCAATACTTATTGTATTGTTGACAAAACAAAGCTTTAAATAAGTAATCTTAGTCTCAATGGCAATGGGTCCATAATTATGAGTGGAAAATTCTAGAAGTCCTCTGCTATAGAAAATGTCGGCAAACTCTTACTGACCCTTCAAAACCCCACTTAGGCACGCCCTCCTCTCTGAAGTCTTCACTGGGTCCCTCGGAAGTAAATCCCCCCACTCCGATGCCACACCATGTATCATAAGGCTTTAGGACTGATTTGTAGACTGGAAAATCCTGGAGAACAGGCGCCATGGCTTATTAATTTTGTACCCCTTGCTCCGGATACAATGCCTGCTGCAAGTTAAACCTTCAGACAGCATTTGCAGAAATGAACTGAGCCTGAAAAGTGGTCCACAAACTACTCTCCAAGCGCATTTCCTCGGAGCCGCCCAAGCGACCGGTCCTATTTCGTCTATCAGTGCCTCTGCTGAGAATGTGTCATTCCCGGGAGTCTGCTGAGAAAAAACTTTACAGTTTCCTGAGCCTGGCTCCTTATTCAGCCACCTGACGCCACCTGCTTCCTTGCCAGGTGCAAGCCTGAAGCCGAGCCTTAGCGAGGCACAGAGAAGGCGCTTCATAAAAGCGCTTCTCATCCAGCTTTCCACCAACGTCAGATGGCAGGGCACGCCGTCTGTGTGTGCCGTTCAGGGCAGACGAAGGACAGCCCGGGAGCATCGTGCACAGTAGCAGTCTCTGCTGCACTGCAGACAGGGGCGGCTACGGAGTTCTCTTCCCATGCACTTGACAGACAGGCGGGCATCCGTGTCGAACGTCTTTCACAGATGCGTCCGAGAGGGAAGAACACACTCACTGTGTTACTTCGAAGTTAATACGGGAATTGACCCATGACTTAAATAAAGCATTACGATTGATATTGTTTTAAAAGAATGCTTGCATTGTACCTGCAAAATAGCTACAATAGATATGAATATTGTTACGGTGCTGTTTCTCATCACTTGAATATTCTTCTTAGCAATTTTATTTACCTCATTATTTGCTCAGTAAGTACTGGTTTTAAAAGGGAAAGCCAGCTTCCATTTGTCCATGCTGTTAAGGTTTTCTTTAGATATATTTGGTGTGCACAGACATGTAAGTATGGCCGGTTATTAATTGCCAGTATGTACCTGCAGTAAAAATGCACAGATATGTCCCGTGAGGAGGCCGTGCTGCGCTTAGAAAACCCCAGCGCATGGGCTCTGCAGTCGCCTGCTCATTGCAACGTTATTTACAACTGCGGGGGAAGTGGAAATAGGATATGAGAGCTCCTAGTCATGCTGTCGAAAGCCAGTCAGTGATGGGGGAAACGCTCCTAACGTATTAGTAGGTAAGACAGATTGCTAAGCTGTGGCACGACGGCGAGTTTAGAAACACACACACATTGCAGAGCGAGACAGATGAGAATGTCAGGCACAGCATCCATGGTGCTTAGCCCAGGAAGCGCTATTTCGTCAAAACAAGTTGCAAGTTCATAATTGTAAGAGTGTATCTTTTCTTATAAATTTAATTTTTAATAAAAACGTGAAATCAATAAAACCAAACACATACAGGAAACAGCGGCCACATCTGGGTAGTGAAACTCAAGGGGCTATATTTCCTTTTTTGTCCTTTTAAGAAGTTTCCAAATCATGTGCTTACGTAATTTAAAAAAAAAACAATAAATGCTGTATATTTTAAAATATAGTTTAATCTAGGGGTGCCTAGGTGGCTCAGTCAGTGAAGTGTCCCACTCTTGGCTTTAGCTCAGGTTGTGATCTTGGGGTCATGAGATTGAGCCCCACATCAGGCTCTGTGCTGCGCATGGAGCTGGCTTGAGATTCACCCTCTTCCTCTGCCCCTCTGACTCATGCTCGCTAAAATAAATAAATCCTAAAAAAATAGATATTTAAAAACTGTATATTTGAATCTATGGAAGACTTAGAGACATAGGAAGTCATGCCCAGCCGGCTGCCAGCACAGGGCAGCTCAGCGTAGGGAATGGGACAAGGAAGAGGCCCCTCGACACATCGGATAAGAATCACAAGGTCCGTGGCACCGTCTCTACCTGTTCATGGTTTGCTGCTCAGGGAGTCTGCTTTCAAAGAGATGAGATTTAGGAATGGGTGTAACTACCATGGAGACAACAACTGGGAATAAACAAACAAATAAAAGCTGGACTACGTTTACTAACAGTTGTGCTGCTTCAGGTCCTGGCATTTGTTTGACCCAAACAGGAAGACCCGGTTCCCTCTGGCCACGAGTTCTAGAGAAGACTTCTCCCCTCCTACCACCTGGGAGAGAGGCAAAGCTTTAGGTGACTTTGTGCTTTTCCTCCATTTAGTTGAAGCAAAGGCCAAGAAATGGTAAAATGGAGAAAAACTGGATTTTGAAGGAGGAAACCCAGCGATGTGACCAGAGCAAGAGGAAATAGGTCCTTCTGTCTATTGGTTGAGTACGGACTGGAATGACTTTTCTGGAGGGCAGTTTGTCCCTGTCAATCCAAATAAAATATGCACAGTCCTCTGGCCACAGGTTATCTGAGGAATTTAATCCGCCAGTATCCCCACAGAGTGAAGTAAAAACTATAATCAAACTTGCTGTGGCTTTGCCTGCAACAGCAAAACCCAAGACAGACTTTGAATAAACACAGTGCCTTCTTCTGGTGAATACCACATAGCCAGGAAAAAAACAAGGCAGAAGGAGCTCTGCTGATTTGGAAAGATCACTAAGCTATGTACTTGAAGATACAGAGCCATCCCTTTTTTGGAAGTGAAGTACACGCCACATGTATGTGCGTAAGACACTAAAAACATGGCGTCTTATAGACAAAAAGACACCTGATGGTAAACAGAACCACCAGCCCGAGTGCTGGAAGCCTCGTGGGTGCAAAGAGACTGACCACATCAGTGACAGCCTTGTAAAGACTCCCAAAAGCATTAAGAGCTATGAACAGTACTTTGGTCTCTACACTTCCTTCGTATTCTGAGATCGCCCTCAGATAGTGTGTCCAGGACACCTGCAACAGAATTCCAAGTCATACTTGTTCAGAGGAGAAGAGCTCTTGGGAGTAACACTTTCAGGAACACCATCCCCACTGCGGATGGGTCCAGCAGGGTTGCAAAAACAGGGAGGCACAAGTAGATCTCATAGGTTCACAAGCTAAGACGTCCGTATAGAGTACTCACTGCCGTGATTGTGGGAGAAAAACATGGAAGACAACGTCAGCGTCCCTTAATTGAAGCCTGGTGAGATGATGGCACTGGCATGCTCGGAAGGTTATGCCAACACTGACAGAATGAGGCAGATCTAGACACGGGCTGCTGCAGAAAGATCTCCAGATGCTTTGTTAGGCGGTGAAAAGCAAGACACTGACTATTCATAGCATGCTCCCACTCATGTTTTGTTTAAGGGAGGAGAGATGTACAGATATGTGCCTGGGCTTACATGGGGGCCAGCCCCCAAGATGGCCAGCCCCTGCTGGTCCCGCTCAGTGAGGTCCCCTCCCACACCCGAGGGCTGATCTGTGTAAGCAGCAGATGCTCTGGAACTCATGGGTCATGACAGACCCACCAGCTTCCCGTGTGCCCTCTCTTCAATGGCTCTCTCTTGGAGAAGCTGGCTGCTATGTCTTGAGTACACTGCGCAGCCTCAGCGGAGGCCCATGTGGTGAGAAACTGGGGCCTCCTGCCGACAGCAGGTGGCTCGTGCGGGACCAGTCAAGCCTCCAGATGACGCCGCCCAAGCCGGAGCGCATCATACGTGGTCTTGATGGCAGCCTCACTAGCTGCCCTGACAATCCCCAGCACAGCCGTTTCTGAATTCCAGACCCACGGAAACTACTACACATAAATGCATTGCTACAAGTCACTCACTTTGGGGGTAATTTGTTATGGAGCACGGTACCTACAGCACGTTTCCAGGAGAATACACAAGAAAATGATAACTGGTTGTCTCCACGATAAGAAATTAGACAGCTGCAATGAGAACTGGGAGGAAGGTTTCCTTTTTGTGCTTGATCATTTAGCTACATTCACTCTGTGCTGGGGGATCTTTTTCTTTAACAGCGTGCATGTAGCAGCTTAGGTCGAATGTGCCCAGAATGTGCCCAGACGGAGAGCAGCATCCAGCAGGCCTAGCCCCCGGTCGGGGCAGGAGGCGGGAAGGAGGGCAGGGGCCGAGACTAGGCTCCACACAGCGTGGGGCGGCAGCAAGTCACCTTCAGCAACGAGACTGCTGAAAATTCCCGCAACCTGGCGCATGCTGCTGACAGACACTCTGCCCTCGTGTGAAGACGACCGTACATCATCTTGGACCCCAAGTGACATACTGTCTCCTGAAACGTGATGCCACCGCCACGTTCGCTCATTCATGTTTGGGAAGAGGTGCTCATCGCTCAGCTCAACGCAGTGACCTCCTCTGCCTTCACTTGGTTCCTCTGCGCTCTCACCGAACTCATTCCGGCCTCGGGAGTGTGAAGAAGAAATAGCCCCAATCGTAGCCGAAGTCAAAACGAGGACTGTGTGCACGTGCTCTCAGTGACCGAGGGAACTGTGTTCCAAGGTCCCCCGTGGGCTGATTAAATTTTTAAGAGAGAGACTGTTGTTCAGCTTCACTGTTTCCACTAATTAAGAACTCATACTCTGAGGTTGCATCAAATACTTTGCAGCTTGGGGTGCCTGCCAGCTCAGCCCGAAAGCATTGGACTCTGGGTTTTTTTTAGTTTATTTAAATTCAGTTTAGTTAACATATAGTGTACTGTTAGTTCCAGGGGCAGAATTTAGTGATTCATCACTTGCTTATAACACTCAATGTTCGTGACATCACGTGCCCTCCTTCCTGCCCATCACCCAGGTATCCCATTCCCGGACCCACCTCCCCTCCAGTGTGTTTCCTGTGATTAAGAGCCTCTTAGGGTTTGCCTCCCTCTCTCTTTTCATCTTATTTTATTTTTCCTTTCCTTGCCCTATGTTCATCTGTTTTATTTCTTAAATCCCACATATGAGTGAAATCATACGATATTTGTCTTTCCCTGATTGAGTTATTTTGCTGAACGTAACCCCCTCCAGTTCCATCCACGTCACTGCAAACGGCAAGATCTCAGGGCTCCGAGTGCTGGACGTGGAGCTTACTTAAAAAAATACACACTTTGCCACTTTGGGTCAAGTAGCAATGTAAATCCTGTCTGTGCGGCGGTGATGGTTAATGCTATGTTTGAGCTCAGGGACAAGGAGACAGCTGGTACAACTTATTTCTGGGTGTGTCTGTGGGGGTGTTTCCGGCTGAGATTAGCATGTGAATCGGCAGACTGAGGAGGACGGTGTCCGCCCTCCCTAAGGCAAGCGGGTGTTACCCCATCCACTGACAGCCTCCGGGGAGCAAAAGTGGAGCAAAAAGGCAAGGAAGAGAAATTCCCTGTCTAGGTTGAGCGGAAACATCCGTCTTCCCCTGTGCATGGACATCCCAGCTCCCGGCTCTCCGGCTCTCCGACCCAAACACCAGCAGCCTCCCGATTCTCAGACCTTCAGAGCCAGATGGAAAAGCAGCACCAGCCGCTGGTTCTCCAGCTTGTTGGGGGCAGGTCACGAGACTTCCGGGCCTCCGTCATCCCGCAAGCCCATCTCCTCCTTCTATGTGTCTGTACGTGCCCTCCCGGGCTAGTCTCTCTGCAGAGCCCTGACTAATGCACCCAGAGGGAAGACAGCCCCAAAGCTTCCTTCACTGCCCGTCGGACGTGAATCTGCTCTGTCGCTAACTAGCAACTTCATTTAATATTCTCCATTAAATCCTCAACTCCCAATTCCTCAGATGCTCTTTACGCTGGCTTCAGAATCTTCATGTTTCCCTCGTTAATCAGTGGAATGAGATGTTTCCTACGTGCTCATTCTGTGTTTGTAAAGGACGCGTATGTTTGACTTCTGGAAATTAGACTCTGAGTGAGCAACTGTACAGCAGAGACATTCGGGACAGCCCTGTCAGTGCAGGACACCAGCTTCAGCACACATCCATTCTCAGTCGCACAGCTACCGCTTTTGGGAAATGAGTCCCTATGAAGGACAAAGCAAAGACGATGAGGGTGCTCTGTCCAGGTCTGACCCGGGGAAAGAGGGAGAACCGAGAGCGCAGCTCTATCTCATTTGACGCTGTAGGTGCCTCTGGTTTTCGTGCATGATTCCTAGTGTTTCCCCTTCGGAGAGAAAGACGGTTACCTTGCAAGAGGCGGCCTCCTCTGTACAGATGAAGAGCCAGGGCTGCCTCCAGGTTCTCGGCCCTGATGAGGTGGGCGACTTCAGACGAGCTTTCCAGGTCAAAGGCATCTTTCAGAAGACATACGTGGCCGGCAGCTTCCAGATGGTCCCTTTACCAAAAAAATACAAACAGAGAAAGAAAAAGATGAGGGCAAAAGATAAATAGGCCACAGGTTGCTATTGGGATTAACATTTTAAAGCAAAAGATTATTTAAATCGAAGAGTTAATAAACTGTATCTTCTGAATTGTCCTGTAGGGGCAGTCCTCCTAAAATACAGCACAAGCCTCCCCATCACTGGCAATAATGACTTGCCCACCAGTGTCAGGTCCCTGGGACCTCGGCAGGGACCAAGGCCAGCAGGATGAAGGGCTAATTCAGCCCTAAGACAAAAGGCACACACCGACAGTGTTCAGTGGCATTTGCTGGACGAGAAAGTTCCTTTTTTTTTTTTTTTTAATTTCCTTGACTCCACTTTTTTTCTCCTGTCCCTTAATTATGGATGATACCCGAAGTTTGCTTTTAGGCATCTGAAACTCAGTTCTTAATAAAGACTTTCAAAGTCACCCATGATCATAGCTTCCAAATATATTTCATGGCCTTTCCATTCTTCCTCCAAAATATCTTTCAAACATGTCTTTCTTCTCATCCTGGTTCATTTCCTTGTGACATAAATCTAAAATACAAATCTAATAAAAGAAATTTTCTGAATGATGACACCACATGAACAAAATCAAAAGACAGATAAAAAACTGAGCAAAACTACTTACAACACTTACAAAAGGAAAGAAGCCAATTTAATTAATAAATAAAGAGCTCTCATAAATCAATAAGAAGGAAAAAAAAAAACCAAGTAACAGCTTGATAGCAAATTAGGGATGGACCTAAAATTGGAGGCCATAGAAAAAGAAATTCAATTGGGCTTTTAGATACGGGAAATGGTGCTCAACTTCAGTCATCTTTTTTACATAGAATATCTGGAAAGATCAAAAGTCTGCCTAAGGCTTCGTGAACTAAACACTCCCGTTTACTTTGAGTGGGTAAACAGGTACAACCTCTTTGGTGGGCAGCGAAGCAACCGCTAGAATACTTAAGACGCACAAACTGTCACCAGACACCTCCCCTTCGAGGGATCGAACCTAAAACTACCCTTGCATCTGAGTGCAAAAACTTGCACCCAAGACGAGGCTCTGCGGCTGTGTTTCCTACCAAACAGACCCGACACGACCTCAGTGCACGTCAGTAGAGGGCTCACTGTGTTCCGGCACATTCCGTACGGTCAAGCTCTGCCACGATTAAGAAAGGAGCGCAGTCGATCGCAGTTGACCCTTGAACAATGTGGGGGTTTGGGGCATCATCCCCTCCCCACACAGTCAAAAATCCACCTATAACCCTGACTACTCCAAAACTTCACTAACCGCCTACTGTGGACTGGAAGCCTTACCACCAACATAAATAGTTGATTAACTCAGATGTTGTAGATTATACCTGTTATGTACCACATTCTAACAAAAAACTGGAGAAAAGAAAATGTTATTCAGGACATCATAAGGAAGAGAAAATATATTTACAGTCCTGTACTGTAAATATTTTTTACAGAAAAAATCTCTGCATGTAAGCGGACCCATGCAGTTCAAACCCCGAGTTGTTCAGGGGTCAAGTGCAATTTGGAATCAACTCCAAGATACGTCGTTAATGAAGAGAGCGCGAATGAAGAATACTTCGTGTAAATGTAGTGTGTGTGCATGGAATCTGCAGGACGTGTAAGGAGATAGTGATGATTAGGTCTACAGAGGAGAAACAGGGACACACCCTTTTGTGTTGCTGGGCAGATATTATATTTTATAGTTGTCGGAGGCGTTTGTGCACGTGTACATACGGTGAACCCACCCGGGTCTCCCTTGACTAAAACCCTCACAGGGCTCAGGGTAGCCAGCTCAGCCGTCAGCTCTGAGAGAACGGCCCCGAATCTGCCTTGCTTCTTGAATGAACTGATGGCTGAATGCGTCCCTGGGATCAAATCCAAATGCCTTAGCCTAGCACATGGCAGGCGCCCTTCACAGCCCACATGCCGGCCGCCTCCCACTCCACCCGCCTTAGCTCCAGACCTGCTTTTCCACCTGCAAGTTGCCGAATGCGTCAGGTGTTCTGAGTGCCCATGGCCGTGACTGTTCATTTCCTAATACCAACTCCTGTCAGTGAGATCCGACAGCCCCCACTCCCCCCACACATCTGTCCCCTGTTACCATCACCCTGAGTCTCTCTGGCTCATGATCCCTCACATGCACTTAGGCTTCCGTGACAAAGCCAGCATGTAGGAGACAATCAAGTACACTTAAAATTTCCCCTGAGCATCTCTTAAATCATCCAGAAGTCACTACAGTACAAAGTTCAAATCCAACATAGCCATTTTTTTAACTCCAGCAATAAAATAGGTTGTTAGTTCTTTAGCTAAACACCAGGTGAATTAGCTGGCTTGCATTTAGGGGCAATAGTACAAAACAAATAAGAATAAAATAATGAAGGAACTAGAATCTTTAAGCAAAGTGGTCATAAAATGGCCAAGTTGTGTGCGATATGGGAGCCACAGGCAAACTCAGGAACTGTGAGCGAACAGCAGAGTTAAACATCTTGCTCATCCCCACTCCGGGGAGCAGGGTGAGAACCCTCACCTGCACTGCTCTGCACATGGTACTTGTTCTCTCGCTCTGTAATTAAGTGCACAAGGCTGCAGCTGTCACATAAGAAAAGCTGAGATCTTGCTTTAAGCTACTGAAGTACAACGAGTGTCTTGATCTTATCATTTCCACTGTTAATGCTGATCAATCATTATCAGCCAGGAACACCACCCCTCCCCGCCTCACCCTCCTCTGGACGAGCTGTGAGCAACCGACCAGGAGAGCCAGCTCACATCAGCCTCAAAGCTAGTATTTTACGAAAATAAGAATTCCGCACGCTTCTGAGCATGGGTGAATAATTGTTATTCCATTTTCTTAAAATTCTAGGAAATGAGAAACCAATGTGTTGATAAACGTAAAAGAAGCAGTTTGATTTCTACTTAGAGAATCCATTCCTGAGATTCCAGGCTTATGCAGAATTGATTAGATAGGACATATGGAATGGAGGTGGTTACGTACACATAATGGGCTGTTCTTGATCTAGTAAACATATTTTTAAATGCCATTTCAACACTAACATTATGATCTTATAAATATTCCAAAATAATTTTTTTGTTTTTTTTTAAACTTAATTCTCTAGGACGAAGAGTTTACCCTTGTTTCTCCTTGACTTTTAATGCCTTTAAGGTGCTTTGTCCCTCTTCCTTCTATAAGTGATCATTTGATTGAAATAAACTCTCTGAGCTAATATATCTAAGGAGTTCTGGTTTATTTGAAGGCTTTATAATTTTTTAAGATTTTATGTATTTATTGGAGAGAGAGAGAACATGAGTGGTGGGGAGGGGCAGAGGGAGAGGGAGAAGCAGACTACCTGCTGAGCAAGGGGCCGGATGTGGGACTCCATCCCAGGACCCTGAGATCATGACCTGAGCTAAAGGCAGACACTTAACCGAGAGAGCCACGTAGGCGTCCCAACTAAAGGCTGTTTTGAGAAGGAACACATCTCTAACAAATTAAGAGATTTTAAACATTCTTTCTCAGTTCTAGGAATAGAGGAACCTATTTGCACATGCCTGACCCCAGATTCAATAGGACTTACCCGCTTCCACCTGGCTGAAAACCATCCTCTTTAACTGAGGGAATACAGAACCTTGATCATTTGTGTGTTTGATTTATGCAAATTTGAATAAACTATGATGTCTGGATTAAAAAAAAATTACAGGAAGAACTGAACAGAGGGTGGGCAACACCAACTGCATTCTGTTCCGTCTCCATGTGGCCCTGTGTGACCCTGCGATGGGAACAGGGCCCTAGTACTCCTCAAGGCTATCCCACCCCATGGGCCTCTCAGAGTGTGAGCCCCTGGCCAGGCCCTGTGACACAGCACCCACAGGGAGAAGTAGGGGTGTGCTGTTTCTGGTGGGGGACAGCAGGCTGCGTTGGAGTAAAATGGTGCTCTCTGGACGGTATTTCAAGAATTTCTGATGTGTAAAAGAAATCATGCTGGTCTTGGAATGTTGGGGGTGCTCATGAAGATGGAGGCCCTTGTGTAACGTCCTGCACAAATTCGCAGGCTCTAGTTTGGAGTGGTGAACTGGAGAGGACACTGCCCCATGTAACCTTCTGTGGATTAAGTGAGATAATAACACATTTGCAGGACAGCCTGTTACTTAGAATAATGCTGTCACTGTGTTTTCTAAACTGTAAAGTATATCGACCTTTTAAATGGGATTCTAATGGGATTCTGATAGTCAAGAGATTACTGCAGTGAAGTCAGTCTCTTTAAAAGAATGCAAAATCCCATGACAAAACAGGCAAAATGGCTAGATCAGGGAGTGCCCCAAACCCCAAAGTCTGCTGAGATGGGACTAATGAAGTAAATGAATGGGGGGAGCAGGGGAGGAGTGATAAGCTAGCCTGAAGAGAGATGTGTTAAGTGCCTGAATAGAGATGTGCTAAGTGCCTGAATAGAGATGTTCTAAATGCCTGAATAGAGATGTTCTAAATGCCTGAATAGAGATGTGCTAAGTGCCTGAATAGAGATGTGCTAAGTGCCTGAATAGAGATTCTAAGTGCCTGAATAAAGATGTGCTAAGTGCCTGAGTAGAGATGTGCTAAGTGCCTGAATAGAGATGTGCTAAGTGCCTGAATAGAGATGTGCTAAGTGCCTGAATAGAGATGTTCTAAATGCCTGAATAGAGATGTGCTAAGTGCCTGAATAGAGATGTGCTAAGTGCCTGAATAGAGATGTGCTAAGGGTAAAATATGCACACAGCTAATCAGTAATTTCTGAAGTGATGACATGTTGACATGGTATTTGGAAATACTGAGTTCAAAAGAATATATTACCATAATTAATTGTATCCATTTTTTTGTGCTGTGTTTAACGTGACCACTAGGATATGTAAAGTGACGGGGCGTTCGCATCGCTTCCGTCAGTGCCAGGCCCGCATGCTCCTCACCACTGCCAGTTCTGCCGTCTTACCAAGACAGGACTGGTATTTGAATTTCTATGGAAAACTTCCTGATTTTAATGTTCCCAAAGGTATTTCTTGCTCCTTCAGTGCCAACATTTGTTATTCTCTTAAATCTTCAAAAGTTCATGGACGTCTGCTTTCCCCTTTCCTTTATAAGAATCAGTGAAGCTCTCACATCTGCCATATCTGTGGCCTCCATAGTATGCATTCCCATGTCCCCTCTTGTCAACAAAACCTTGAATGTCCCTGTCACCCATCTGAGTGGGATGCACCCCAGGTGTAGGGGTGCTCCTGCTGGCTCATGGCAATCAGAGCACCCCAGCTGGCTGTGCTCCCACCGTGGACATGTGGCTCTAGAACTTGGGGGCCCTCACTTGCACCTGCAGAGACTCATACCCTCCTTCCTGCGAGGCCTGACATGGGAGGTGCTGGCAAGGAAAACCTAGCAAGAATGGGAAGTGGAACGAAGAAGAGGCAAGAAGAAGACTCCTGTCCTTAGCTTCTTAGCTGCAAAATCAAGCCTGAAGCCTGCCCCACCTCCAGACCTTTTATAGGATAAGCCACTAAATTCCCTTCATTGTCCAAGCAGTTGGGGTTGGGTTTCCACTTACTTAAAGCTACCACTGTAGACAAGCAGCTTAGAGCTTTTACTTGCGTTTGGTATATAACCTGCTTGCTACATCTAGCTCTCCGTAAAGTCATCCGGTCTCTGACCACAATCTTATCTTTCCCCCAGGCTCCTCAATCACTCCAACCACAAAGACCTCTGACCTCCCAGACCCCCCAGACCCTGGCCTCCACGCCTGCCATAGGCAGCCCCTCCTGCGTATCATCCTTTTCCTGCCCTCCTAGTGAGTTTCTTGTCAATACCTTAACCTCTTCTCTCCACTAGCCTTTTGTAGCCCCGGAGGCACAACAGGCAAGGCAAGCCCAGGACGCTCCGGCCCCCACTCCCTGGCGGCCACTGCTGCGGAGTGACATGGGAGAGTGTGATGGGGTGGGACGGCTGTGGCCCAGGCCCACAATTTCCGGGACCCCTCGTGGCACCCGGGTGGCTACCCACCCTTGGAACTGAACATGCCCCTCCCTTGGCTCCTCCAGAGCCAGCGCCACCTGCCCCCAGCCCCAGTGTCTGCCCATTGCAGCCCTGGCTCTGACACACACCCCGCCCCCCCGGGCTTGGGGTGTCCCCGTGGTCACACCACCCCGGGTCCAACAGGCACACAGGGGAATTAGACAGTGGCGATGATAGCGTGACTACGAATATACTAAAAACCACTGAAATGCACACCTTGAAAGTGCGAATTTTTTTTGGTTCGTGAACTGTATCTCAATAAAGCAAACTGTAGGAGAAAGAAAAAGCTATTTCTCAGGGGAGTTCCCCAGACCCTCCAGAAGGCCTGCTCCTTTCATCACCCTGCTCTTCTTCCTGCACTGATCGCGAGGCAACTGAGTCATCTGTGCAAATGTATGTTGTTTGTCTGCCACGCGATGCTACAACTTCTCCACGATCACCTGCTGAGCACTGACCTGATGTGTTAAGAACTCTGTGCTGAATGGCTGCGCGCTCGGGAGGCAGAGGGCACCCTCGGGCACCGTGCCTACTGGAGACGCTCAATAATAAAAATTTGCTGAAGGAAAATATTAAGTGACTTTCAAAAACTATGACTTCGGGGGAACAACGATAAAGCCTTTTCCTATTGACTTAACGTACGTCTGCAGTTTCCTTGGCATCTGCTAAAGAAAAGCTAGAAGACTAGAAAACTTTCCTCCAGGCTTTTCTTTTTCCCAAAGGCTGGGCAACCACAGCAGAATCCAGAGCTATACGGGCAGGGGGCAGCAGCGGGATGGGAGTCAGTCCTGCACTGGGTACAGCTGTGTCTGCACTCCCTCCTCTCCCTCCTGACAGTGCCTTTCCCCCCAGGCTTCTGTTTGCTTCTGTCATCTAAAGTGGCTCCCATTCTTACACACCTGCTCCAGAGGGAGGAGAGAGCATGCCGGCTCCACCCTCAGCACAAAGGCCAGCTCTCCATGCAGGGACATTCACCTTCATTCAGAGGCAACACAAGCTGCACTGACCCTCGGCATCCCCTCCCCCACACTGACCGGAGAGGCCTGAACCCTCTGCCCTTCCCTGTGCCCTTAGGAGCTCTGCAATCGAACTCCAGGCCTGGCACCCGGTACTGTGGCGAGCATCCAACAGCTCGGTGTACAACAGGGGTCAGAAACCCTTTCCTGGAAGTGGCCGGAGACTGCATATCTTGGGGCCCCTGTCTAACTGCCTAGCTCTACCCCCAGCACCCCAGCGCCACCCTGTCCTCCAGAATTTCCTCACAAAACAGGCACTACTCTGGCTGGCCCTTGGGCACAACTTGGTGCAGGCTTGATTGATCATTTCTAGGTTCTGAGGACCAGTCCCCTCTCTTTAGCTCAGTGCCCTTTCAAAGTGTGGATCCATCACTATTTCACTAAAACAATTGCGCGAATATTTTTTTTCACATCCATTACTTGTGCAATTTATTTCTCCATCACCCATGAAATGAACTTTGTTCTCTAGAGAACTTTGTTCCCTAGGTTCCTGACCCTGTTTTTAACTTCCCAGAACAGCTTTTCCCTGTGACCTTTCTTTGTTAGGACCTGACCTGAACCCATCTGCCTGATGTAGAGACACTGTCAGAATCACTGTCAGGTTCTTCTGGAAAATGCTTTTGCTTCAGGGGATCAGAGGTGCGCAGAAAACCCCCGGCCCCCTTGCTGGACCAGTCTGAGGGCCAGACCAGCCAACCCGGGCAGTGGGACACAGTGGGCTCCCCGACTTCATGCCCTTCCCGCAAACCAAAGACCCTCAATGCCGGTAATTACTCCTGAATGCTTCCAACTGATGAACAAAGCCTCTAACATCGGCAGGGCTTCGGAAACAACTCCGGAAGGAGGTGCCCGATGAGGGCATTTACAAATGCTAACAGCCCCTGAGTCAAACACAAGGTGAACGGACTTTCACATGTGGCACACAGGTCTGTGGAAGGATAAAGTGCCGCACACACCATAAAACAGAGTCTCTGGCTACCAATCTCCACACAAACCATTCCTCCCAGCTACCGCCTACACCTGCTGAAACACTTCATCTAGCAGGACCCGCTAAAGGGAGGCTGCCCGGTGGCCTGGCCCACGTCCCAAACCCAAGCTGCAGTCAGCCAGGAAATGCATCACCGTCGAGGAAACCTCCTCCGACCCGGGTTAGCCAGCTCACCTGCCCCGAGCAGACAGGACCTGCTCGCTTTAGAGGAACCCAGACCCCCCAGCCAGCCAGCCTGTCCCCGCTGTGCCCTTTCTAAGGCTCCATGAAACTCGCTCTAGCCCCGAGTCCCTCGCAAGTGTGACCCAGCTGGTGAGGCAGGGGGGTGTTTCCCTTGAATAAAGGACATCAAACTCCTTACTAAATTGTTGTGATTTTGTCATTTGACACTGTCCATTCAATAGCCAAGCCCTGTTTACTTTACTTCCGAAATCATCAGACCCAAATGCTCACCTCCTCTGTCCCCCCAATCCACCCTCCAAAACGCAGCTCAAACGACCTTCTTCAAAACTGGATCGCTTTTGGTGGCTTAATTCTGTTCATGGCACAAAGCTGTAGGTCCCGGATGACATGTGTCCTGCCCACGTCTCCAGCCACATCTGCCCACTCCGCCCAGAGCAGGATTTGTCTCAGCACTACTGACATTTTGGCTGGATCCGTCTCCGCTGTGGGGCCCATCCTGGGCACTGTGGGGTGTCTAGTGGCACCCCTGGCCTCTACCGGAGAGATGCCAGGGGCCCCTCACGCCCAGCATGACAACCAAAAATGTCTCCAGACACTGCCCAATGTGCCCCGGGGGCAAAATCACTCCTCCCTCCTCTGCACATCCTTCTAGCCCCCGATCCTACTGAGAACCACTCATCTGGCTGTAGTTGACCTTGGTAATGCCACACGACTCAGATCTGGAAGCGATGTGCTCTTCCCCTGGATCCCACCTGCTGCCCCTTCGCCCGAGACACCCATCCTCCCTTTACACCAAACCATGGCCGCCTGGCCAGTTAAGGTTCCTGGTGTCATGAAACACTCACATTTATTAAACACATACTAGACACCGGGCCCTGTTTCAAAACACTGAAAATGTATTAAGTCATGTTTGATTCTCATAACAAACCTATGAGGCAGGTAATAGCAGCAGCCCCTCTTCGTGGATAAGAACACTAAGCAGCTACGAATTTCCGTCACCTGGCCTCCATCTCACCTGCTGGGGAGCCCGCACGGGAAGGTGGGGAGCCCTGCTCCGGAGTGTGTCTCTTTCATCAGCTTGTGATGCCCAAAAGTCTCTCCCCAGCTCTAGCCTGGGATGGGTCGCCTGCCTCCATGCTTCCAGAGCACCTATACCTCCCTGTCCATGTACCTATCACGATTCAGCAATGCTATTTATGGCCTGGGTGTTAATTTACAACTACAAACAGATGCCCGAGAATGGACCCATTTCTTCTTTTTATTTTTTATTTTATTTTATTTTAAAGATTTTATTTATTTATTTATCTGACAGAGAGATAGAGAAAGCCAGAGAGTACAAGCAGGGGGAGCAGCAGAGGGAAAGGGAGAAGCAGGCTCCCCACTGAGCAGGGAGCCCAATTTGGGCCCCCTGAGCCAAAGGCAGTAGCTTAACTGACAGAGTCACCCAGGCGCCCCCATTTCTTCTTTTTAAAAATCCAATCTTATCTAACTCACACCCCCTCCTCTGCTACCCTGAAGGGAACTCCAATCTTATTCATTTGGGGGCTCCCTCCCCCATGGCCCAGGGTCACTTGAGGGTCAGAGGGGTCTTTGGCAGAGGAAGTGTGCGGAGATGTTCTAGCTCCACCAGAACCTCTGTCACCACAGGAACCTCGGTCCCCTCCCCTTCCAGGACACCTGCCGTTCTTTCCTCAAGGAGCCCCGGTTTTCACAGGACCCAAGATGTCTTTGGCAACTTGTGCCTCTTCCTTTTCTGCATTCCCTCCAGAGTGAAGGGTAGACAAGCCTGGCTCTGAAGAGACCAAAGCACAAAGGGCCCTTGTTGTCATGCCTCATGCAGAGCCCGGAAAACAAAGGGCCAGCAGCTCAAGGGGCCTGCGCCCCCGTGAAACGTTGGCGGTCCCCGTGGCCACGTCCGCCTACTTCTCCTAATGGCCCTCTGGCGGGGATGGCTGGGGGCCTTTGGAATATTGGGGTTCATACGTACCGTTCACATCGGGAGCGAAGTGTTAAGTAAAGAGATGCTTTCTCTAGTTCCTCAGTGGGGTCTCGCACCTCTCTCTGACCCACCCTTCCTGGCACTGGCCCCCCAGACACACTAGATTCCAGAGAGCCTGGCGCTCCCTTTCTCAGGCACGTCAACCTCAGTCTGGCCTCCGGGCCTGTGCTCTTGCTATCCCCCTCATGAACCATCTTCCAGATCGCAGTGGCTGCGTCCTTTGGTCACACAGCTCTGAGCTTAAATGTCACCAAGTCAGAGAGCCTCCCTGCCCATGACACCAATCACCATCTGAAACTGCCTCCTTTAATTCTCTGGACTCCTGCAGTCTCTCCCCCCTGCTGGAATGTGCTTCATCAGAGTAGAGGCCACAGGGCACTTCCTCCCTCCATGCGCCCGTGAGTGAGAGCAGGGAAATTAGACTGAAGATAAACCAGTATGATGAAATCCTAATCGTAAACCTCAGAAAACTGATTTATCCTCCATCAGTCATTGCCACATATGATCTGGAGGAGAACTGTAACACCTTTTGGTAGAAAGGGACATTAAAGGGTTGGCTTTGCCCCAATCACTCATTTTGATGATGGGGAAGCGTCTAGACCCACAGAGGGGAAGTACGTTGAGAAATTTCATGAAGCAAGTCAGTTAAAAAAAACAAAACAAAACTCTCCATTAAGCCTCGGCACTAAGGTGCTCTGTGCCTGCCCCGAAGGGCTTACAGTGAAGGGAGAAGAGAACAGAGACCACCAGCAGATGACAAGATCAGGGCAGAGCCAGGTAGGTGTTGAGAAGGTGAGCAGACAGGAAGAGGAGGATGGAACAGGGAATGCTGGGAGTGGAGGAGGAAGGCCAGGGCCCCAGAAGGATGAGGGAACACTTGCACGTTTGGGGCACCTGGGCCTGGAAACCCTCCCCAGCCCCAGGTTTCCAGGGACCAGGCTTCGCACTCAGGATTCCGCGCTACCATCACTTTGGCAGGGAGGCCTCTCTGGGGCCTCCGGCCTGAAACAGACCCGTGCGCGAGCAGCCCCTAACCTCGTCATGTTACATACATTGCATATGTCACCGCACACAGCCACGCGTTTCTACTGCCTTCTGCCCCACCGCAACGTAAGCGTCGCGCACACCTGACCTCGCTTCCTCTTGCTGAGTCCCCAAGCCTGGGGCGCTCCAATGCACAGAAAGCATCAGTGAGCACAGGCACGGAAGAGGTGCGCGCAGGGCAGCCCGGCAGCCCCTGCAGCGCCTTCTCCCCGCCGCCCTGCCCTCCTGCGGGTTTCTAAGCGGGGTGCCCCCCACCCCGACAACCCCAGCGGCCAGTGGGGGCGCGTGAGGACGGCTGCATCCGGGCAAGGCCGGGGGACCTGGCCTGGGGCTGGGCCCTGCGCGCCCACGGCCCCCATCTCCCCGCGTCCGTGCCAGCCGCGCGCCTGGCTGCCGCCTCCCCGCGCCCGCACAGGCCCCTGCGCGCCCACCAGTCCGTTTGGGCGCGCGGTCGGGGAGGCCGGGTGGCCCCACCGAATGCCCCACGCTCACACCGCGGATGCTCCTCCAGCGCCCGCACCTACCGGACGCGCTCAGCCGTGACGGCGTTGCCGGTGTGCCGCCGCAGCACCGCCAGAAACAGGAGCCGCATGCCGCCGCCGTCCCCGCCGCGGCCTGGCCATCGACCGCCCGCTGCCGCCGACCAGGCCCGGAGGCGGGGGCGGGGACGGCGGACCAGGGGGAGGGGGACGGGCGGGAGCCCCGGGCGGCGAGCGGCGGCGCTGGGTCGGACCCGTCCGCGGCTCCCGAGGCCGCGCCCGCGCTCGCCTGTTCAGGCACCGGGGTTCCCCGCGCAGCGTACGGGGAGCGGGGGAGGGAGAGCGAGACCGCTCCCACGGGGACCAGAACCCCAGGGTCCACAGGGCCATTAGTTCAAGGACCGCTCCCACGGTACCGGCACCGGGGGTTCCTCGGGTCCCCTCCCATGGGAACCAGAAAAGATCACGGGTGGACTCTCATGGGTCCAGGGGAGACGGTGGGTCCACTCCGATGGGGACCATGCTGTAGGTCTGCTCCCTTGGGGACTAGCAGCGGACGTGATTTTTGGGTCCTCTCCCACAGGGACCACCAGCAGGGTGACTGCACACGCCCTCCCTCGGGAACCATGGACGGCCTCCCATTGGCACCAGGGTGGTCAGAGTCTGCCCCACGAGTATCAGGACCAGGGTCTCTGAGATGGCTTGGATATCGGAGACGTCTTAATCTTAAATTATTTCCACAATCGAGTACATCTAAGAAAGAGCTGTCCCCTTTAGGTGTGTTAAAAGATAAACTGAGGCATATTAAGATTTTTAAAGCTTATTTGAGCCAAAGCTGACTCCAGTGGAGCAGTACTAAACTGGAAATGGCTGGGGTGGGGGGGGCAGGAGCTCCAGGACAGATGTTTATATAGAAAACGCTGAAGCAAAGCAAGTATGTTATTAATTAGCTCCAGCTTAAAGCCTGGTTGGCTATTTGTGATTGGTTGTTCTGACGTTTCAGTTTCCTCACCGTAACCTTGAGGCACTTACAGCGTTCTGTCTTGGCTTATGTACACGAGCATCCAGGCGTTCGAGTCCCGTCAGTCTTGTGGCCTCCTGGTTCAATCTAACAGACGCACCACAGTGCTGGAGGGCTCACTTCAATTCCTTCATGATCTCCATCTGAATGTTGACAAGAAACTGAAGTTTATTTCTTGGCTCCACCATCACCAGGGACCCAGACTTCTCTAAGTCCAGCATGCCGGTGCTTGGCCTCTATTCTCAACGTGGCCATCAAGTGCAGCATGACTGCTGCAGCCCCACCCATCACATTCACATTCCAGGCAGCAGGGAGGACTGGCACAAGGGTGCACCCAAAATGGTGCATTTAAGAGCTCCTTTTGGAGTGTCACACAGCTGAGGCCTTTATCTTACTGTGTACATGACCACATTTTCATCCATGGCCGCCGGGAAGTAGTCTGTTAGCTGGGCCCACTGTTGCCCTGAATCAAATGGTGGTCACTAAGAGAGAACACAGGTTCTGGGGACCTGGACATGGATATAACTTTTTCAGGGCAACCATTCAACCCACTAACTGGCCCAGTTAAAAAATGACCATGTGTAGGAAGGCCTTGACTCCCACACCAGGGACTATTTATTCCCCTCTTCTCCTACCCCCATGGCTCTGTCCATTCCCCCATACTGGTCCCATTCTCCATAATAGCAGCAGCCAGACCCTCTTTCTCCACCAGGTCTGAGCTCACTCATGGCTCCAACTTTCATTTGCTTGGGACGATGTTGTGGGTGGAGAAAGCACTCAGTAGATGTTTGCTGAATTAAATAAAATCACTGCACTGCTGTGAAATTTTATTCCTATGATCATGCATTCCTGATTTTTTAATGGAAGTCAGTGCTGCAATAGAATTTGCTAGACTGAAATTCACTTTTATTGGATTTTCTGGAATACACCTGTTCTGTAAGGTAAGAGGTTCTGACATATCTTTGAGGGCCCATTACTTTATTCATTCATTGCTTCACTTTACCCATTTATAATATGAAAAAGACTGCACACACTATCGTAGCTAATTAGTTCATTTTGGTGAAGTCTTTTATGATTCTTGCAAGTAGGGAATAGAAAAGGGTACAAAGACAAATGTGTTATTATGGGATAATACAGAAATAATTACTGGGGGGGGCATGGCTAGAACAAAAAATGTTGTAAACATCTCGTAAGATTTTTCCAGATGCTTCTAACATAAGGGTCTTAAAATATATGTAAAGCAAAATCTGCTTTTTCTTTCATCATACTGTTGCTTAGACTTCTTCTGTAGTTCATGGCACCAGGGAAAACACAAGTTTATCATCTACCCTGTATAAAAGTGATGGCCTTTCAGGGGAGAGCACTCTGGGCATACTGGCTTTAGAAATGGCTCAAGATAAAAATCAGCACCTGACATCTTTTTCTTTCTCATTTTTTTCCCCTTCATGACATTAACAAGTGGGGCACTCTCCTTCTCTTTTTCTAGCAGATTCCAATCTCTGTACCATCATTCTTCCCCACCATAGTACTGAGAACTACAAATATGGGGTGTGTGTGTGTGTGTGTGAGAGAGAGGGAGAGGGATCTTCCGAAATACAGAAGACACTAGCAGAACTGTTACACTCTCTCTTCCTGTCTTTCACTGACAGCACTCGAATGTGACCAAATACAAATGCAAGCTGTTGGTCTAAAGTAACTAGTTTCTTCCAGTCTTGCTTAATGAACATGGGGAAGTCAACCCGAACTAACCTATTTTCCCTTTGAACTTTTGGCAAAAAAGCAGGCCTTTCTTCCCGTTGCTGTGCTGAAGGTGGGGTGTACTGGGTTCTTAACTCTATAGCACAAGGACACTCATCCCAAAGCTTCTCATCATTGCCAAATGGGACAGGACGTCTGACAGCACTGGTGCAGCTCTAAGGCTTCACGTTTCTAATAATGTGAGAGATGAAGGTCCAATCATTGTGCATCAGAGGTTGACTAGAGGGAAGATATGTTAACTGCTGCCAGTAACAGCCTGTTGTATGCACGGACCCGTATTTATTCTTTTAAACTTGTCATTTATTTATTTTTTTTTAAGATTTAACTTGAGAGAGAGATAGAGCGCGCGAGCACATGAGCAGGGGGAGGGACTGAGGGAATCTCAAGGCAACTCCCCACTGAGTGCAGGGCCTGACGCAGGGCTTGATCTCACGACCCTGAGATCATGACCTGAGCTGAAATCAAAACTTGGACACTTAACTGACTGAGCCACCAGGTTCCCTTTTTTCATTTATTTTTATTACACACATATGATTAACACATACAGATAAACAAAACAATTTAAACATCACACAGAATCCCACTGCCCTGACATAGCCACAATGAATACTTTGGTCTCAAGTTTTTCCAGACTCGATGAATAAATAGAACCATGGTGCCCATCGTGCAGTTGGCAGTGTCCTGGGCACTCTGCAGTGTCCATCCGTCTGTCCTCTCCCCGACCCTGGGTGGCAGGTACTACTGTTCTCAGCACCTTACAGATGGAGAAATGGAGATTCGAGAAGGTATGACGTCACCCAAAGAGACACGGACAGTACGGACTCTACGGTCCTTCAGCTCTGCTATACAGACCCAGGGACACAGTACCTTGCTGTTGCTGACGACTTGTGTTGCTTTGCTTTGTCATTCCGTTACAAAAAGTAAAAATGCTTTATATAGGGGTTTTTTTTGTTATTTGTTCTTTTTTTAAACAATAACCATGGTAGGCAATTTTTGGGTTTTTTTTTTAAAGTGAGTAAAGCAACAGACGTTTATTAAGCAAGGATACAGAAAAAGCTCTCAGGAGAGGGGTCCCCAGAGGGTTGCCCTGTGGTAGGCAAAATTCTAACATGGCCCCAAGATTTCCAGCCTCCTGATTGATGCGTTCTTCCAGTTACTCAATCAAATGCCCGTTCAGGTGATGAGGTGAAGAGAATTTGCAGATTACATTTCCAAATTAGTCGCCCTTAGAATAGGGAGGTCGTACAGGGTGAGTGTCACCCAGTCATTGAAAGGCGCTGGGCATTTCCTGATAGTCTCCAAGACTCTGGTGTGAGGGATTCAACATCAGGGCGTCTCTGCTGCTGGCACTGGGGCCAAAGGCAGCCAGGTGCACAGAGCGCTGGCGGGCTCTCAGGGCTGAGGGCAGCCCCTAGCTGAGAGCCAGCAGGAAGTGGGCCCCTCTACTCCCCACTGCACAGAACTACATTTGACCACAATCACAGGAGCCACAAAGAGCTCCAGATGAGACCTTAGCCCACCCCGCACCTTCACTTCTGCTCCTGAGCCCCCGAGCTGGGAACCAGTCAGCCATGCCCAGACTTGTGGCTCACACAGCTGTGAGCTGACACATGGGTGTCGCTTGAGCCATCACAAAGTCCTGGTAATTTGTTTTGTAACAACAGAAAACGAACACAACAGTATATCTTGAATGCATTTCCACCTCAGAATCCTCTATCATTTGAGTAACTACAGAGTATCCCAGGGTACCCATGCACTATAATCAATGCCTTGCTGTTTCCCATCTTTTTACTATTTGAAGCAACACTGCAATGAACATTTTATAACTAGATCTCGGCATGCATTTTTAAAATCCTAGCAGTGGCACTGGACATTCACAGTGTAGACAAACGTGGTTTTGATATAAAGAGCCAATTGCCCTCTAGAAACATTGTACCAAATTTACCTCTCCATTGACCATGTATGAGAACACTCACTTCACTGCCCAGCAATTGCCAACACTGACTATTTTTCAGTTCAAGTGACATGTCCCCTGTTTTTGCATTTTTAAATTACTGGTGTAATTTGACTTTTTTTCCCTTGAAGGGCATTTCTTTCCCTGTGTGTGTGCATGCATGTATAGGTATTGCTTGAATTAGTTGGAACTTTTCCAATTGCAAGGGCCTGAAAGTCACAGTTGCTTAATCAGAAAGGGAAGTCACGGGCTCACAAGTGAAATGTCCAGGAAAAAAGCCACTTTAGGTGCTGGAGCCGGAACAGGTCTTTTTCAAACAAGGTCTTTCTCTCTTCATCCCTACTGCGTTTCTTCAGTTTTACAAGATGGCCCCTGGCAACTCTAGGCTTGTTATCTTGAGAATTACAAGTCAAGCAGAAGGAACGGTTCATTCCTGGTCCTCCACAATAAATCAGGGGATCGGCTCTGATTAGACCAAAATGGCTCACGGGTCCATCTTTGAGCCAATCACTGCAGCTCAACAGATGGAATCCGGCCATTGGATGGGCTTAGGTCAAATGAGCACGACCACAGCCAGTGCAGGGAACAGCAAGTCCTGCCTGCACCATCCCAGGAGCTGAAAAGCAAGGTGCCCCTAAGAGAACAGATGCTGAGCAGCACCAGAGGACCACTCTCTTTTGCGATGCCTGGATATTCACTTTGCCAGTTCTATTTATTGGATCTTTACCCAAAAAATCCCATGAGATTCCTAAGAACTTACAAAATAAAGACATTAACTTTGTCATACGTATTTCAAATATTTTTAAAGCTTGTTTGCTGCCAACTGCAGTTATCTTTTTTTATGCAAATAAGCTTTAAGTCTTTATGTAGCCAAATCAATTCACATTTTCTGTTATGGCTTATGGCTTTGCTGTTAGGCTTAGGAAAGCATTCCCTGCCCTGAGATTTTCTATTTGCCAATAGTTTCATGTAATGCTTTTGATATTTTTTATTTCTCCATGATAACATTTGATCCATCTGGAATTTGGGCTGGTCTGAAATATGAAGCCTTTTTTCCCCACGTGTATAGTTGGTCACCCCAACAGAATTCACTGAATAATTCCTTCTTTTCTCCATGCGTCGGACATGCCCTTAGTACCACATGCCGAATCATTTCAAACACGTGCTTTAGTGCTCATTCTTCTTATTTATGTCCACAGACCTCTTCTGTGAGGCCCAATATAAAACACGAATATGCCGTAGCTGCCGACTGCTTTATGACTGCAATACAGATGGAGATGTTTACAAGGAACTGTAAGAGTGGGAGTTGAAATAGAACGGGCAGGTGCAGCCCACGCCTCGCACTTCTTCCAACGGAAGGAAACAGAAGTCCCTTTTCTTTCACCTTCCTGCCAGTGAATGCCTGCCTGGTGCACTATCTCATGGTTGCTTCAAACACAGGAGAAAAGGAACCCAAGAAGGAGATTGCTACTCACAAGGGTCAAAGAAAATGTTTGAAAAAAGTCAAACCAAAACCCCTCTTCCTGGCCACACACTCTCATCTCCCCTGTAAAAATAAAACACAAGTCATTCTGAGAGCTGAATTAATTCGCACGACAGCAGGTTAGTGTGACTTTGTTTTGGGCTCAAGAAAATAAGGCCTGACTCCATCCCACAGGTTGACTCTGTTTTTACTTCTCCTATTTTCTGCATCTACCTACATGCTTTGCAGCCAGACAGAACTGTTACAGCAGGGACTCCCAGAAATAAACAGAACTTACGACAGCTCTGTACCCAAGGAGAGTCAAGAGAGGGACGGGATGGCCTGACTGGAAAGCAGCTAATGCCTCGCACCATGGCCTGGCGCACAGGGACAAGCAGGGCCATCGTGGTCCCTGGGATGGAACTGAGAAAGCAGAAAAGCAGAAGCAGCAGCTGTGAGCGCGGCCATGAGCAGTCATGACGTGTGCAGAAGGCTGGTTACTGACATACACATGGCGCAGGAGGTCCACAATGGCCACTTGTCAACCCAAGTTTTAGGAAGCTGCAACTATGAATAAGCAGATGCAGCTGGATGGCAGCAAGGGGTGAGCCATGCAGATGTGCAATAAGAAGCAAAGATACCATGAAAAAGTCGACGGCCCCTGAAATGTCCTCGGTCCCCATTGGTTTCTGAATTCACTCCATCAGACAGCAGCTCCTCTGGGCTCTGCATGGCGCAGGGACAGGGAACAGGGCGGTGACAGAGAAGGAAGGGTCCTGCATCAGAGCAAATGGTACATTCCAGTCCACACCACAAGCGACCCTGCAGTAAGGTCCTCTTTCCCAGACAGCCCTTGAGGTGAAGAGACTGCCCACAAAACTATACTTTGTAAGACAATGTTACCTCTCCTCCAGATGCCAGCTGGGTGAGTTAAGTCATTTACTTATTTCTTTGAGGTGCAAAGGAGAGACTCCACGATTACTTTCAGGAACAGGGGCATATTCCAAATATACACCACAGTGGTGAGAGTCAACTTACATCAATTCTCTAGTGTTATCACCGTTGGGGCTTAGCACAGGGGCCCCAAATGCACTGATTATGTGGGCAGAAGCTCTAAGAGCATACTGGACCGAGTGTGAGGAACAAATCAGGCTGCCCTCTCTTTTCCTGCTTTTTGATAGAATCATGGCAGGTGGCTTTTGGCTTCAGGTAATAGAAAACCCAACACAGGGGCGCCTGGGTGGCGCAGTCGTTAAGCGTCTGCCTTCAGCTCAGGGCGTGATCTCAGCATTCTGGGATCGAGCCCCACATCAGGCTCCTCCACTAGGAGCCTGCTTCTTCCTCTCCCACTCCCCCTGCTTGTGTCCCCCCTCTCGCTGGCTGTCTCTGTCAAAAAAATAAATAAAATCTTAAAAAAAAAAAGAAAGAAAACCCAACACAGTGGCCTAAACAGTGTGAGATTTATGACCTTTTACTATCTAACTTCTCCCTGCCTCTCTACTGTGCCATCCACGTGCTGAACTGGTTCTTCTCATGATTGTGAGACAGGTGCCAACAGCAAGTAGCGCTCCAGGCCTCCAAATTCATGTCCCATTTGGAAGAGGGTGTCTCCCTTGCAGTCATGGAACAAGAGTCCTTTCTTTTAGCCTGACTGGGCCAATTTATGTCATCTGTGCTCTGCTGGGCCCTGGGGGAATGTCATGTCTTGAATGGTTACAGTCTGGGTTTCCAAACCAGTCACTGTGAAGAGGCATGAGAGACTAGCATTGGTTCTGAATAGTCAGATCCAGAAACAAAGATGAAGTTAGCTTCTCCTGAGCTGCATGGATAGCTGGTGGGGAGCAAGGGGTGGGGGGAACAAATCGAGAGTAGACAGCCGAATGGAATCAGGATTCTGTTTTGAAGGACAGGAGGGTGTGCACTGCACGTTAGTATAAAGCAGCATTGTCTGACAAAACTTTCTGCAAAGGTGGGGTGATCTATACTGTGCTGTTCACCATGGTAGCCACCAGTCACAGGAGGCTACTGGGCATCTGAAATGTGGCTGGTGTGACTGAGGCACAGAACTTTTCATTTTATTAAACTTATAGTAATTTTAGTTCAAACTGCCACACGTGGCTCGTGGCTACTGCACCAGACAGTGCAAAGCGAGAACATCTCTTTACAGTAAGAAAACAAGACAACAGAGAGCAAGCGGGATTTGAGTAAGCTGGAAAGTGTATGCCCCACACCGGACAGTGGCTGCTACCTGGTGTCAGCAGATCATGGCCGTGGGAGAAGACAGGTGTGTTTTCGCCATCTGACGCTGCCTAACGATCCTGCCCTGAACTTAGTGGTTTAAAATAACAAGTATTTCATTCGTTCACGATTCTGCCATTTAGGCCGAGGCTCAGCTGGCCAGTTTC
Organism: Ailuropoda melanoleuca; assembly: GCF_002007445.2. NCBI lineage: Eukaryota > Metazoa > Chordata > Mammalia > Carnivora > Ursidae > Ailuropoda > Ailuropoda melanoleuca. The sequence continues at coordinate 2,657,550 of NC_048229.1, forward strand.
TGCTGGTCCTGCTGTTGGTGGCTTGTGCGGCTTCCTTTAGCTGGCAAGTCGGCTGGGATGACGGGGGCATCAACATAGTTGCAGACTCTTCTTTGACACGTGGTCTCTCCAGCGAGGTGCCCGGACTTCTTACGTGGTGGTTCAGGGCTTCCGAGGCACAAAAGTAGAAGCTCCCAAACCTTTCTGAGGTTCAGGCCCAGATCTGCCTCAGGGATACTCCACCACATTCTCTTTACCAAAGCAAGTCATAAGCCCAGAGCAGTTTTTAAAAAACACTGCAACCAAACCAAAACATTTCTTCCTGCTGAAATGTTTTTGCAACTTCATGGTGTCAGAGACGGCAGGGTACAGCGGACTTCCTTCCCCAGGGCCAGGAACTGCTCACAGTGCCTCCGGGTACATCGTGAACTCCGTAACTGCCACACGCACTCTGTTCCCTTAGCTCTATACTTCTCAGCTGAGACAATCCGACTAAGCTAGTTTCCTATCATCCAAGATGGCACATCTGCACTGGACAGAGCTTCGCAATAAGTCATCACGTGAACCAAGTCAAATCGCTTCCCTTTTACCCCGTATTTACTCTGCACTTTGCCGGACTGTGTCAATTTTATCAGTGTTTTAACAAATACTTGGAGGTTCTTTGTGTCATGTTCCAGCCAGAATGTGGAGGAAGCACTGCACTGTACCAGGAACTGAGTAAAAACCTTTCATTTAAGACTGAGCTCTGCTGCCCACTAGGTGTGTGATCCTGGACAGAAATCTTAAGTGGTTTGCCTTCAGTTAAATTAGGCTACTAAGGTACGCATTAGAACATCAGGGGAGTCTCAAGAAAAAAAAAAAAAGAACATAAAATATTCTTTTGGCGCCACTGGAAAATCAACGAATATTCATTCATTCAATTCCACATGTACTTATTGTTGGTGGGGGTTGTGCTAGATTATAGGAATACAGTAACGGACAATCACAGCCCTTCCAGGTTTGAAGACAGATAGTAAATCATTTCACAAAATACATAATCATAAATTAATATAGTGTTGTGAAGAAAATGTAGAGTACCCTAATGACATATAAAAAGGGATCCGCCCTGTTCTGGGAGGATCAGAAACGTAGCATTTGAGCTAACGGCCGAGGGTGATAGGCATTAATGGACTGGGTGGGAAGGTCCTATACTGGCATTCAATGTCCCTCTTAAAATATTTATCAAGTATCTACTGCCTGCTGTGTGCCAGCACCGTGTGGGGCATCAGTCTTGGGGTCACCCATTTAGGAAAATAAAGTGAATACACGTTACTTCAAGTCTTTATGGAAGGACTTCTTACCCAGGTGACCTACCTGCAAGCCCACTCCCCAGGTACCGGCTCCGTGCTTCTCTTAGCTGGCCTTGAAGACAGGAAGGAAGAAGCAAGGGTCTCACCCTAGTCCCCTCATTCAGCTGTGGGTCCCACCATCAGAAGCCGTGCTGGGGCCATTTGTGGAGGGCACTCCTCCACTCCACCATGTACCTGCCGGTCACTGTTGCAGGGGCTCTGCGTGCGGTGAAGAAGACACATTAAAACACTGTCACATGGAGCTAGTACCTGTGGGGAGCAGAACAAGCCAGGGAGGGTGGCAAAGGTGCTACGGAGAAACTAAAACAGGGCAATGGGATGGGGGCGGGATCCACTTTAGATGGGACGGTGTCGAAATGCTTACAGGGAGTGGCCACCTGAGCTGAGGGCTGAAGGGAAGCGGGAAGCCATCATGTGACAAGGACACAGGCTCTGAGCCTGGCTTCTTCGGGGACAGCGGTCCTTCATGGGGACCACCGGGAATGCCTGCTGTCACTGTGGCTGCCAGGCTGGGGAGCGAGCGTGGACCTGGCACCCATCGGCCAGCGGAGGCTAAGGGTGCCGCTCACCGTCCCCCCGAGCACAGGGCAGCCCCGCAACACAGAACCATCAGCCCCGAAAGTCAGCGGCGCGCCTGCAGGGAAACCCCGCCCCGGGGCGTGAAGGAGCCCGGGGGCAGGCGCCAGCTTCGCAAATCAGCCTGGAGAGGCAGAGGCTGAGGCCACCACAGGGCCTACGTTTCCGCAGCCGGGGGTTTCAGACTTCCGAGTGCCAGGCGCCATTCGGCTTTTAAAAACTCTGTGAGGGGGGAACGCCAGGACCCCCTCACACCACTCAAGACGGAAGCACGACCCTCCCCCGGGCTTCCGGCCGGAACCGGAAGTCACCGGAGTCTGCGGCCAATGGGGGCCCCGGGAGGGCGGACCGAGGCGTGGCCGAGTGGGTCTCGCGAGAAGGGCGGCTGCGGCGGCAGCCAGTAGGAACGCCGCGGGGGCGGGCCGAGGCAGAGACGGGCGGGTCTCGCGAGAAGGGCGGCGGCGGCCGGGGCGGCTCCGGTGCNGCTCTGCGGGGCCCCGCGCCCCACGCGCCCTCCGCAACTGCTCGGCGCCGCCCTGCCCCGACGCGCCTGCCCGCTACTGCGCGCCCGCAGCGCTCGGCGCGCTGGCGCTCGTTGGGCTGGGCGTGGGCGCCGTCAAAGCCAACGTCACGCCCTTCGGCGCCGACCAGGTGAGCGCCTCGCGGGTGCGCCGGGTGCGCACGGGCGCTGGGGAGGGATGGCCCCACAGATGGAGGGGCCCTCCCTTCTGGGGAGGGGCCATTTGGGAGTGATGGCGAGGAGCGGAGATCTGGGAGGGTGTCCAAGGTAATGGCTGTCGGAAGAGCTTTCTGGCACACGCCTGCAACAGGTGCAAAAGCCCTGGGGCCGGGAAGGGAGCGATGCTCCTGTTGCTGAAGCTGCTTCCGTGACAGTCGTGCTGCAGTGTATAAATGTATCAAATCAACACGGATTGTACACACTTGAAGTTCCCTAAGGTTCTATGTCAAATACCTTTCAAAAAACCAAAAACAGAACCGGGGAGAGAAGTGGTAGGCAGGGGCCAGGTCTTGTGAAGCTTTTAAAAGACTTTGAGGTGTGCTTTGAATACAGTGGGGAGCCTTTGTGGGTTTGGGAGGGGGAGTAATAGGATCTGATGTTCGTTTCTAAAAAAGGCTTTTTCTAGAGCACAGGTGTGCCTGGCAGCTGAGGCCTGGCCGCCAAATCTGGTCTACTTCCTGTTTTTGGAGGGCCCAGAAGCTAAGAATGAGAGTGGTTCTTAGGTTCCTGAGTGGTAGGAAAAAAGCAAAGAAGAGTCTTTTGTGACAAGGGGAAATTTTATGAAATTCAGATTTCAGTCTCCATAAATAAAGCTTTATGGGAGCAGTCCTGCCTCTTGCTGGCCACACACGAGGCTGGGCTGGGGCTGCTTTCATGGTGCCGTGGCAGAACGGGGGAGTTGTGACAAACACTGGATGTCTCTCAGAACCTAAAATACTTACGCCCTGCCCCGTTACAGAAAAAGTTTGTGACATGTGGTGTGGAGATAAGTGAGGGAAGTGATGAACACAGGCATACGAGGTAGGAGTCTGTTACACTGGCCCAGTTAGAGGGGTTTGCACTAGGTGGACTCTGTGGACATGGAGTCAAGAGCGTGGATTTAGAAGTCACGGTGGTAGAGTCAGCAGCAGTAGGGAAGATGATTCCCTAGGTTTTTGTGCTGAATATCTGTGATTCTACCAATGGCTTGCTGTGCACCAGGCCCTGTGCTCAGTACTTGATTAGTCCTCGTGATGCCTCTGCTGCTGTTGTGCCCATTTTACAGATGAAACCAAGGCTTGAGAGGATCAGTCATGTGCCCCAAGTCGCACAGCTAGTACATGACTGAGCCAGGATGCAGGAGCCTGGCCTTTGAATCTGAGCTTTACGTAAAGGACCTGTGTCAGGCTGCCCATGACAACAAGGTGTTACCTTCTAACCATGTTGGGAATGATAGCTGCCTCATGTCTCGGATTCTTTCTTCTCTGCACCAGGAAATGTGCTTTACACACGTGAACTCATCAGAACTCATGTGAATCTCATACCCACTTGTCCAATAAGAAGATGGAGGTACAGAAGAGGGCCTTTTTTTTGTTGTAGCGAGTGATCCGGCTGGGGCGGCAGTCCGGCTCTGATTTCCTGATTGCCGCCCTAACCGTGGCTTCGAGATGGGTGTTGTGGCACACAGTGCAGTTGGGGTGGAGTTGGGTGTCCGGGCCCAGGCTCAGGGCTTCAGCCGTGGGTGCTGTCAGTGAAAGCACAGCATTGGCAGCACCGTGAAGCACCTTTAAAGACCGGCCACATGGGCCACGTGCCACGTGAACGTTTGTCTTGCCCCTCACTGTCCTTGTTACACTGCCTTATCTGAACCTCAGGACAGTTTACAGACTGCTCTTGTCTGTTTCACCAGAAACACCCGGGGAGAAGGTTCGACCCACCAGAACCACAGCAGGGGAGTGGGAGCTGGGTTTGGACGCAGGCAGTCCGACTTAAATGTCCATTCTCTCCAGTTGATAATGGACCAGCAATTAACGTTTCATAATAGACTGTGTGCTGGTATAGAGGTTATCAAGAATGAGTGACAGAACAGGAACTTTTTTGATGCGTAATAACACACATTAAAAAAAATGCTCTCTTCTACCAGATAACTGGCTTCAATCTCTTCAAATATATTTTTTAAATTTTTCATTATATTGAGTTAGCCAACATACAGTACATCGTGAGTTTTTGTTGTAGTGATCAATGATTCGTTCGTTGCATGTAATACCCAGTGCTCGTCACAACACGTGTCCTCCTTGGCTTTATTTTCAGATTCACGTGGGGTGAAATGTCGTCATGTTGCAACTTACTTTTAAATCATTCAGGCTAAAGAGTATTTCATTTATAGCTACAGAAAAAGAGAATCAAGGATCTAGGTGAAGGGTATATAAAAATGTATGTTTTACTGTTCCTTCAACTTTTGCATAAGATTAAAACATTGAAGTACAAAGTTGAGATGTCCTTGAAGTGATGCATGGATAAAGTGGACGTGGTCCCTCCACGCACTGGCATATCCCTCAGCCATGAGCGCTGGTACGTGCTACAGCGGGGATGAAGGCTGGCAACACCAAGCCAAGTGGTAGATCCAGACGTGAAAGATTACACGTCCTTTCGTTCCTCTTGTACGGAAGTGCCTGGATGGACACATCCATAAAGACTGGAAGAGGCGTGGCGGCCGGGGGCGGTGGAGAGGGGATGGGAAGTGCCTGGTGTGATGAAATGTGGGGTTAGTGTTTGTGGTTGCTCAAGTGTGGGCACGTCAAAACCAAGGAGCCGTACATCTCAAAATGGTGAATAGTTTTGTATGTGGACTGCGTCAGTGACAAAGCACCTAGAAGGGAAGCCTTGGTACCCTTCTGCCAGGGTGCTTGCTCCGCGGAAGGTGCTGTCGGCTTGGTGGAGGGGGTGTGGCTCCGAGACTCAGGTCTGGGCGTGAAGCCTGCCAGGCTGGACCTCAGGGTGAGTTAGCTCATCTCCTGGCTCGCCTCGTTTTGAGGAAGTCTGTGTTTCTAAGGCACTTTTTATGCTTCTCTATCACCCCCCATCTCTGATATAGGGCCTTTAGGAAGTGTTCCCAACGAGAGATGAGCGGGGTCAGGCTGTGCAGCTTTGGGAGGTGTTCACTGGCTTGGGACAGCTGATGGGCCACTAAAGATGCCAAGGTGATCCACACTGATGCAAATCGTGCCAGCCCCTTCATCCTCCCCTGCGCTTCAGTTGTTTGGAAGGTCACATTGTTTTTTCTAAATAGCAAACTGAAAGAAGAAAAGCTTACTTTACAGATGTAGAGAGCAAATGATATTTTTTTTTTCCTAGTGGAAAAAAAGTGACAGTCTCGTGCATTTGAAAGGATTTTTCCAAAGCAGCCAACTGTCTGGCTTACTGTATGTGGCTCTGTTCTGTTAGCTGCGCTTTTCTGAGCTGAGGGCAGTGGTATCTGTTGACCTGTCACATGAGAGGCTGTTTACCCTCCAAAGGGAGGGCCAGAGGCCCCTGCGCGCAGATGATGATGTAATGTGACTGGCTGTGGGCTCGTCGCCTCAGGGCACGGAAGCATGTGATTTGCAGTTTATAGGATCTGGCTTCCCATTTGTAGGAAAAAAAACTGGTATGTGCTTATTTAGGGCCTTAGTAAGAGGCTTTGATTTTTTTTTTTTTTTTTTTAAGATTTTATTTATTTATTCGACAGAGAGAGACAGCCAGCGAGAGAGGGAATACAAGCAGGGGCAGTGGGAGAGGAAGAAGCAGGCTCATAGCGGAGGAGCCTGATGTGGGGCTCGATCCCAGAACGCCGGGATCACGCCCTGAGCCGAAGGCTGGCGGTTAACGACTGAGCCACTCAGGCGCCCCAGAGGCTTTGATTTCTAAAGTAACATTGGAGAATTAGACTTGGATGTTGAAAGCAGTTGGATGCCAAGTTCACGCGGGACGATGTGCACAGTGTCGCCATAGGTGATGAAAAGGGTCTGATGTACTTTCAGCTAGTATGTACATTGCCTGCATTAATTGTAGATGTTCTGTTTTACCGGCCTTCTTCCTTTTGAGGCCTGCTGAGCGCCCCCCGCATTACTGGTTCTTATATCTTTAGTTATATTTTCTCTGTAACCATTTCTCTGCTTATGATTTTTCTTTCCTCTGAATAGCGTGAATATTTGCGTCTTTCTTTGAATAGCGTGAATATTTGCGTCCAGTTTAGTGACATTTGTATGCCTTGTGTCCCCATGAAGAGCTGTCTTAGAAATAAGAGAAATTCCCAGGACAACTTGTTTATTCTGTCCTCACGCCAGCATTTGGTGTAGGATCTCTGTCCTAATCTGACATAGACGGGAGAGTTGAAGCCCCTCCTGAGAATGTGTGGTTTATTTAAGACTCAGATTTTCAGTTTGGGATGCTGGTGACCATGTCGTCAGCTCAAGCATGTCTCTTGCCAACACAATAGCCATACTTACTCATTTTGGATTAAAATTTTTTTTTTCTTTTGAGGAGTACACAATTTTATTTTATACCTGTACTTTAATTTCAAAAAAACAGAGGTTACAATATTGTATCAAGTTATATGATTGCTAACAAGGTGCTTTTTTGTATCTCGGACTTGGTTGTTTGGGCCCCCATTGAAAACCTTCTTTGTGCTCTGCTGGTGGAGATTCTTCTGTGCAACCTGTCAGATCTATGATTGGCACAGAAATCAGCCTTTTGATAACTTGTAACATAAGGAGGAGACAGCAGAGGTTCCTAGAACAGCAAGCCGAGGACCATCTTTCTTTGCGACCCAGCATCGACCTTTAGCTAGTAAGCTTGTTTAGAAATTGTATGAGATTACTGGCTAGAGTAGAGTGGTGTCCGTGTAGACATGGACGTCACGGTGAGAAGGGAAGGAGTGGGGGGTGCCTGCCCCCACGTGGAGTGCCACCGGCTCTGGGGGGGCCGTCGCAGTAGTCCCATGGGGAATGTTACCTGGTGCTTCTGCCGAAGGTTGGGAGGTGAGCAGTTGTTGAGCCCTCCAGGAGTCTCTGTCCTTGCCAGCGTGTCTCCCGACTCCCTCCACAGTCTTCCTGGTCTGAAGTAACGTCTAGTGTTTCAGTCTGGAATTTCCTCTGCGCCCCAGATTGAGCAAGGCGTGGGGCTATACAGCAGTGGTTCTAAAACTTACTGTGAGGAGAAGTCACCTGGAAAATGTTTAAAAGGCCGATTCCTGGTCCCTAACCCCAGAGATGATGACGTGGTGGTCTGGCCTGAGAGCCTTGTGAATTGGCACTTTTGGGAAGCATTCCAGTGTTTGCAGAGCAGACGGTCCCCAGATGTTACTTTGAGAAACTCTCTTGGATTTCTTGGATGTGAGCACACTTAAGCACGACTCAGAGTGTAGTGGTTGAAGTTGTGGGGTGCTCCTTCGTCAGGGGCCTGGAGCGTATCTGTAAGCAGAGCTGAGTGTGCTGTGTTTCTTACACGCTGCCATGATGATGGTGACCATGGCCACTTCATCACACAGGCTTTTCATCCGTGAAGATTACCATGTTTCAAAGTCTGTTTCCTCCCTGTTGTTTTAGGTTAAAGACCGAGGTCCAGAAGCCACAAGAAGGTTTTTTAATTGGTTTTATTGGAGCATTAACCTGGGAGCGATCATTTCGCTGGGCGGCATCGCCTACATTCAGCAGAACGTGGGCTTTGTGACCGGCTACCTCATCCCAGCGGTCTGCATCGGCGTCGCTTTCCTGGTCTTCCTCTGCGGCCAGAGCGTCTTCATCACCAAGCCTCCCGATGGCAGTGCCTTCACCTATGTGTTCAGGATACTGGCATATTCATGCCGTCCCCAGAAGCGAATTGGAGATCACAGTCAGAGTGGGTGAGTGCCGAGTTGTGATCATAGGCTCAGCCTAACGCGACTTTCCCGTGGCTGCGAATGAAGTACTCGCTTATGTCTGACGCAGGCTTTGTGCAGGGCTCTGGGCTAGTTTAATGTCTCGTGTCAGCTCGAGGAGGTGGTGTGGCATTACTGTCTTCCAGCAACCTGATTCCAAGCTCACACTTTTAGTGTTTAACTTCCACATTGAATTTCTTCTCAGTGCTGATGGACTTCTTGCTTATATAAAGATGAGGGAGGTAGGGATGCCTGGGTGGCTCAGACAGTTAAGCGCCTGCCTTCAGCTCAAGTCATGATCTCTGTGTCTTAGGACCAAGCCCCGAGTCGGGCTCCCTGCTCAGTGGGAGCCTGCTTCTCCCTCTGCCCCCTGCTTGTGGTGTCTGTCTCTCTCAAATAAATAAAAAAAATCTTTCAAAAAAAAAAAAAAGATGATGGAGGTAGAAATTGGCAGAGAGCAGAGAGACACTCTACGTATCCTGTACATTTCTCTTTGTTCTAAAAAGCTTTAGACCCATTTGAATGACAAATCAAGCGGTTGCTTACTTTGTGGGTACTTCCCTGTGCTCATTAAATAGTAAGCTGTTGTTTCCCACTTCTGAGTCAGCAGCTGTGTGGGGTCAGTGTGGGCCCATCATCCCATTGTCACTGCAGCCGCTCTGTGACAGAAGGACATTATAGAATTTGGAGATGCAGGTTGGGGAACTACATCATCCCCTTTGTGTGGGACTTCCCTGTTTTAGCACCAAAGCCCCACGTCCTGAGGTTTTTAGCACTGAAAGCCCCACGCCCTGGGGAAGTCCCAGGCAAACTGGGATGGATGTTAGGTCACCATAGATGCATATTAATAAAGGCAAGTCTGGAACTTAGCCCAAGAAAAGACCTCAACAGTTTTGGTGTTTGTTTGTTGAAGCGTAATCTTCTCGTAGTACGGTGCATCCCTCTTAGCTGTACAGTTCTGAAATTATGACAGTCTTATTTGACCATGTGATCGTGGTGTGGTCAGAATATAGAATATTTCCATCACCCCAGAGAAGTCCCTGGGACCCTTTGTAATCAACCCCCTCGGAATATTTTGATCAGAGTAGATGTTCCTGAGGGGTGGTCAGTCCCTGAGCCAGAGGCTAACATTCAGCCACATGGAGCCTTCTGCCTCTCAGGGCAGCACGCTCATGGTTGGGTGGCCCTGACTGCTGGAAGGTTCTGCAGGCTGACCCCAGACCTGCCGCCTCCTGGCTAATCTGCTTGTATCTTACGTATGCCCTTGGAGTCACGAGAATGTCTGATATTTGCTTGCACGAGGTAGGCTTGAAGCTGCTCTGGAATAGCTCTTGTGGCCCCGCGCCTTGGCTCCAGGCTGCGGCTCCTCCACGGTCCCTGCACGGGGTTCCTGCAGGCCCCGCAGCCAGTCCCGGAGTCTGCAGGGGTCAGTGTGGCATTCAGACTCCTCGTTCGGAACTGCCGATGGTGGCACCACACTGAAGAATGTTTAAAAATTCAAACCGTGCCTCCCTGTGCTGCTTTGCCAGAGCCTGACTTTCACTAGGCAGAAGTGGGGTTTCACACCCCAGGTGTTCATTCTGTAGATTGATTACTCATGAGCAGAATACATCTTCTTGTAAAGTTTCAGTGTGTCGGTGTGGGTGGCACCTGGTAGACGTTTCAGGGAGAGGACAGTACTGCTTCATGGACGGGTTTGGGTTCTGAATGCACAAATGGCCTGATGAGAAAGATCTGGACTTCTATTTGGAAATCTCATTTCCAGAGTAAGGTTTGTTTTTGGACAACTGGCACAGTTAAGACAAAAAGGAGATCTTGCAGAGAGGTCGGTGATCCAGAGAATTCTCAAATTATGCTCTCCTTGTACACAGAGTCTGAGCTCTGTGACCTTGGGCAGGTGAATGACCTTGCCAAGCCTGCATTCCCTTTTTGTGCAGTGGAGAGGGGCTCATCTCACATGATCATTGTGAGGTCTGAGAAGCTGACGTGTGCACAGTTCTCAGCAGAACATCTGGCCCATGATGAGAGTCCGGCTGATGTCACCTACTTGGTCAGGATGCTCTTGCAAAAAGTCGGCTCCAGAAATGGAGGGAAGTACAGCATCGCATCACCCAGTGTTTCCTTTATCTGGCCCGGTTCTGGTTTCCTTCTGGCCTAGGTTGATCTGTGTCTCAGAGACTAGTTTAATGCTCAGTCCCTGTGTATCTGTTCAGTTCATCAGACTGAGTGGGAATAGCTCTAAACCTTCTTTGAGATACAAACCTCGTGGAGTTGAGAGGCCGAGAATTAATAGACGCCGTTCCTGGGAGAGTATCTTCCTGGGAGAGTGCAGCCGTGTGTGCGTAGAGACCCTGCACACAGTTCTAGGGTGCACGGCCTCCTGGAGCTGGGGCGCGTTCTGGGTCCCGTCTGTGTTTCACGTCATGTGTGTCTGTGACTCCATGTTGGACCCTGTGTGTTGCAAAATGATACACTAACGATGTGTGTGAGTTAGGGCAAGTGTGAGGTGCATGTCAGCTTAGTACTTTTCAGAATATCTTCATGATCTAAGATAAGTAATGTAACCAGTAACATGTCTGAGTGATTCCGTGTTTAAAAATGGATTTGTTACTGGTCACTGACATGTTTTTAGAGAAACACATGTAGCATGATGAGGTAATCACTGATAGTATCTGAAATAGGTATGCAAGGACTTTACATTTTCTTTTGGCCAAAAAAATAAAAATAAAATAAAATAAAACTGAAAAGCTGCAAATATTTTCAAGTGAAAGTGTGAATAGAATCTTTGGAGTTTAGAATTTCTCTGAGTGTGGTTTTCCTATGTATGATGAGGAGTAGTGTCTTTCTAAATTTATTCGTGTATCTCTAGCACCGGGTAGAACGGACCTGGGCATGTAGTACGTGCCTGATAAATATTTGTTGAGTTGAATTTAGTTGTCCTGTCCAAAATTCGGCTAAAATATTAAGTTATATTTTTTAGTCTTTTGAGTCTCCCTCATACTCTAAATGTTCAGATGAAGAAATGTCAGTGTTGTGAGACAAAAATGATTTGAAATAGTAGTCACTTAGTTATAAATTGGATAGGAGTTTATAAACTAAAAAGCAGACCACTGCCATTTATATATGAGTGCCAGAATTGGAAGAAGGGAAGAATTCTTAACGGTAATTAATTATCTCCTGGTATTTCTGGCTTTAGAGAATAGTTGGCAAATAGAACAAATTTTTTTTTTTCTGTTTTATCCCTAAGAATCTAAGCACACACATCTCTGTTAAGAGTGTTTTGGAGCTGTCCGCAGGGATGTGCTCGTTTTATAATTAATGAAACTGTCCTAGAATAAGTGAGCAGGTGCAGCTGCTGAAGCATGAGCCATGGCCAGAAGGCCTGAGCTGTGACCATGCCTGAAACACCTGAGCGTGAGGGTGAGGCCTGTGGCCAGGGAGCAGAGGGGCAGGTGGCGTCCCCTGTCCCTGGGCCTCAGGCTCTGCAGCCAGGGCCCTTTGGGCAAAATCCCAGCCCCGTTCTCTGGCTTTGTTACCTTGGGCTCGTTCTCGACCCTCTCCGTGCCCTGGCTTCGTCCATGGTGCAGCAGGACCAGTAAGACGACCCTGATGCCTCCCAGCGCCGTGATCCAGGTTAATGAGCGAGCACCCAGTGCCACCGGCTGCCTGGTGACGGCCAGGTTAATGAGCGAGCACCCAGTGCCACCGGCTGCCTGGTGATGTCGTCATGTCACCGTTGCGATCGCAGTGCCCTGCCAGAGCAGAACCCTTCTCACGGGCCCATCAGTGTCTGTACTCTAAATCAGCAGCGTTAGTAACAGCATCAGTGTTATGCTTGTGACATTTTCACATTTGAAAAAGCCACCAGGTTCAAAATCCAAACAATCCAGCCCATTTTTTCCCCTCAAACGCTCATCCAGCCGTGTAGCTGAGGTAGTGGCCAGCTTCAGGTGGAACCTGGCCTTGCTCAGCGAGGGTGACGGGAGCTGGGCTAGAGACCGGACGCCGCGCTGTCTGCGGCCTGGTAACGTGTCAGGAGCCACAGGCGCGCGTCCCGAGCAGGCGCGTGTGCAGTGCTTCCCGCCAGCCCGGCCGCTGTGCTTCGTGTGCGTGTTAGTGAGGGCAGGATGACTTCAGCAGACCAGTGCAGCGCGCTGGCTTCCTGCCTCCAAACTTAAACTGTTGCCGCAGACTTGATTTCTGGGGCTGGAAGAAAACTAACTCCTTCATTTTATCTCCCAAAGTGAAGGCCTTGGAGTCCTTCAGCACTCTTCTAAACACAGTCTGTTTGATTCATGTAAGAGGTCTCGCGGAGGGCCGTTTTCGGAGGACACGGTGGAGGACGTGAAGGCCCTTGTGAAGATCATCCCCGTGTTCTTGGCTTTGATACCGTACTGGACAGTGTATTTCCAAGTGAGTGTGACGGTCGGGTATCCGTTGCTTTCTGTCCCCACCCTCGCGTTGGTCGCCCCCAAAGTGCAGGGCTGCCGTGTTCTCCTTTGTGGAGTTTCTGGGATCTTGGAGTCCTGTGTCCGGCCGTGGGACTCACTTCTGCCGAGTCAAGCGTGTTGAAAACCTTTGCATGAGAGAAGCTGAGAGCGGGTGTGCTTCGTGTTTCCAGACCCCACCTGTGGTTTAATTCCTCTGTTACTTCTTTTCCAAAGTCGATGTCCAGATGACTTGTATGATGACCAAACTCGATCTGTTTTCAGAGCCGAGCCCCGCGCGCGTCCTCGCGGAGCGGTGTGGGGTGGGCAGCAGGCTGGCACGCGGGAGTGTCCCCACCCCTCACCATGCCCTTTCCACACCCAGATGCAGACAACGTACGTTCTGCAGAGCCTTCATTTGAAGATCCCGGCAATTTCCCGCATTACAGCCACGCCTCACACGGTGAGAACTGAAATGATGTGAAATAGTCACCCGGAGCTTATGTAACAGGCGGGTGCCTTAGGCCAGTCGTAGGTCCTTCACGAGCGTCCGCAGCTGCTCCAGCCTGAAGCCTTGTGGTTAGGACTTCTGCCTATGTTATAGACTGCTTCTGTCGGCTGTGTCGTTCCCTAGGTGATTGACGGACGTCAGCCAAACACTACTGTTCCCACCTGACTGTTCTCTCCCTAAAGGCACAGAAGAACAGTGCAAATGCACTTAGACATGAAAATCTTTTTCAGTTCCAGTGTCTTGAAACTGAGACTTTTTCCCTAGGAGGTTGTACTCTGTAGGAACGGACTCGTCTAGAATAAAGGTTTTCTCAGTTAGGCATCAGCGATGAGGTGCGTGAGGACCTGCTCCTCCCGAGAACTTACCTTGTCTCGTGCGTTTCCATTCCAGTTCCCGGCGGCCTGGCTGACCATGTTCGACGCGGTTCTCATCCTCCTGTTAATTCCCCTCAAGGATAAACTGGTTGATCCCATGCTGAGAAGACATGGCCTGCTCCCGTCATCCCTAAAGAGGATCGCCGTTGGAATGTTCTTTGTGATGTGTTCTGCCTTCGCTGCAGGTGGGGAGGCGTTTCGGTCGCATTTCTGGAGCTTGAAACTGGTGTTCGCCGCCGTGGGTGTCTCGGCACCGTGACCAGCCCCAGGTCACACTGCATGTGCACACCCTAGTAGCGGACAGACATGGGGGGCTGTGAACGGGGTTGTTCACTTTCTGGTTTCCATTATGTGAAGGTTAAGATTTTCTCCCTGAGGCTTTGCCGTTTCTCTTCTAGAGCTGAAAACTGGTAAAGTGCTCTGGAAAGTGGCTTTTGGCTTGGACCGCTGGGGGCTTGTTCTCTCCCTTCTGATTGAGATTGTGGACGACTGTTGATCACTGAATGGATGAATTTTTATATCAGTCTCAAAGTCATGGGTTCACCCTTAACGTTCTTAACTTTAGGTCCAGAGTCAGCTTTGGTCTGCCCCTGACCAATGGCGTGTGTGTTTTGTGAGGAGAAAGGTTTTATCAAGTCCAGGTTCATGACCAGCTCCCATCCCCTAGAGAGGGGATGCGAACCTGCACCCCAACCCCGATGAGGGGAGTGTTCCTTTGGGGACCCCACTGTTTTGTCTTCATGACTTTTTTTTTTTTTTTAAAGATTTTATTTATTTGACAGAGATAGAGACAGCCAGCGAGAGGGAACACAAGCAGGGGGAGTGGGAGAGGAAGAAGCAGGCTCATAGCAGAGGAGCCTGATGTGGGGGCTCGAACCCATAACGCCGGGATCACGCCCTGAGCCGAAGGCAGACGCTTAACCGCTGTGCCACCCAGGCGCCCCTGTCTTCATGACTTTTAAATTCTGAACTGTGAGGTTGGTGGAGTATCTTCTATGGACGTTCTCAACTCACTCTGGAGTTCTTCCTTCATTAACATTTTGAAAACCGTTGAACCATAAGACGGCTTAGTTACATAACAAGAACAGAAAAGCTTATATTCCTGAACCAACGCTATATCACGCGCTGTTACGAGGAATTTAACGTTAAGCACTGCTGAGACAGAATTTAATATTCTCCAGCAGTGTTTCCCAGCAGCCTCTGCGCACTGTCCCCAGAGTGGACATATTGATACAGTACTTAATAGATTTAAAGAAATGAGTCCCTAGGCTTAAGAAATCTATATTCCAGGGACCAGGACATTTTAGAAGACAATTACGTTTTCTCTTGATCAAATAGATAATTAAAGTGAGGTCGTGTCTGAATGAAGTTTTTACTGTGTGCTCTGTTCATGATTCTGTTTCTCTTCCAATCCTGCGGCACATGGGGAAATAAGCAAGAGCAAATAAAAACTAAATTGCAGTGGGGCTGTAATTGCAGGTTTCATTAAGCAGGATCAGAGATCATCAGGGCTGTCAGAGTCACAGCTGCCTGGGGACGGTGTCTGTCTGTCTGTCCTGCCTCCCCTGAGCACCTACCACAGGCTCAGCTTTGGCCCCTGCAGCTCCCCTCTGTCCCTGCACTGGGGGGCCCTCTCTGCACCACGGCCACGTCAGTCACGTGCCAAGGAAGGGGGTCCTTGTTCTCTCCCCGGGAATGGCGGTGTCCTCGGTTTTCAGGCATTCCCTAGGAGATTCTGGGCTTGGGCTCCTTTGTTACCATCTTGTCTTCCAGTGGGATTGCTGGCCGGGTAGCTTCTGGGGGCCGCCCTGAGAACCAGGGAGGGCGTTCCTGTTGTCTCTGTGCATGTTTGTGTAGGAGGCAGCTGACAGATGAGTGACCGCTGGGAATACCCTGTGGGAATGGCATCCACCCTTCACCAGTGCCAGCAGAGTGCACGGCACTTCATGCCCAGAGCTGGGCAGAACAGGCCCCGCTCTGCAGGCTGCCTGCGCCCTGGGGGTGGGGGTGAGGGACTGGTGTGGTCATGTGGCCTGAGGCTTCCAAGTTGGAATTGCTTTCTTAGAAATGGAAAGCACTCACTATGCTTGTGTTCTTCAGTAATGGAAAGGAGCCCCAAAGTCATCGGTTCGGAAATTTTAAGTATCTGGTACTTGATTTAAGCACAGTTTATTAAATGTAATGTAAACAGTGGCTTGAGCTTCAAGCAGTTTTATTTCCAGCTCTAGCAAGTATTTAATTGGAACATTAATAGGCTTTGAGTAGAGATTGAAACCATCCTAGCAAACCAAAATTTTAATAGAAAGGAAACTGTTTTGCCTTTGAACTTAACTACCCTCCCTGTAACCAATCAATATCTTCCATTTAGAACCCTGCCTGCTGGTAATGGTTCATTCTTTCAGGTCTTTCAGCTGAGAATCAGGCAGGTCCCAGGGGTTTTCTCAAGTGTGCATGAGGAAAAAAGAAGTGTGTTCATAGGTTAGATTTCCTTTTCCCCTTAAAGAACTGTGTGTGTACTCCTGAATTACTGGAGCGATAGATGCTCACTGGAGGGGAGGTATCTTGGAAGCATGAAGAAGAAAATAAAAACCAGCTGTAATTTCCCTGGAGACGCTCACCATTAGGACAGTGCGAACCTGCCTGGTCTTGGTGTGTCTGCACACGTGTACCCCCTCTGTGATTTTACAGAAACGAAATCCTTTTGTGCAAGCTAATATGAGTCTGATGAAGAAAAAAATAAGTGTCAGAAAAACCCTAAGAGTGTATAATAAAATATAATAAAAAAGAATTAAGGAGGGAAAAACTGTAAATACAGATGAGCCCCCCCCCGCCATGCACACGCACGCGCAGGCACACGCGCGCGCGCACACACACACACACACAGTTAAGCACTTATAATTCCACCACTTTAGGAAATCTGTAATTGCATTCTGCAGGTGCATGGGCAAATTACATACGTGTTATGTGGTAGATACGTTTATATTTCCTTTGTCACGCTTTGAAAACCAGCCCTGAAGTATCATGAATATCATTCCATGTCAGACGTTTTCTCTGCAGTCCTCTGGGGTTGGGGGTTGGAGTGCTTGGGTTCATGACTCTGGGCCTTACTGCAGGGGATTTCTGCAAGTGTCATCATGGCATCCCTGTAAGGCTTTGGATAATCTGATGGAATTCTCTTCTGGGAAGGTAGTGACTCCGCCATCATCCCAGGCTGGTGGTGCCCTCCCGTGCATGTGCTGGCCCCTCCGTCATCCTTGGTGGTGTCACGAGTGCTCGTCACACAGGGGTGTAGGCGGGAGTCTATGCGCAGCCTTCAGGGCCGAGAGAGCATCCTGAAATTGGGGCAGAACCCGCTGAGAGCCTTTTCCTGGGTCATACCTGCCATTAGTAAGAACCACGGGCGCACAGGAGGTTTTCAAAACTTAGTATCACACAGTCGATCCATGGTCATGACAAATGCACAGAGAAGAGCCAGGGAGACCCCAGAGTGTCCATAACCCCCCATCCAGGGTGACCGCATGATGTGTTCCTAGGACATTCGCTGTTAGAGCTAAATTCGTCTTTTTTTAAATAGAAGTGAAACAAACCATTCACAGTGCATTTTATATACATACCGCTTTTCTATGTCAATTACACATTTAAATCATGGTTTTTAACAACTACACAATATTGCATTGTTAAATATACCATCGGTTCCTAGACCAGCCCTCTCTCAGTCCATAGGACGGCTGACTCCAGTCTATCTGCATGCCAGACACGCTTGTGCAGGTGCCCTCGTCAGTCCACATGTCTGCCCTTGGCTTTGGGTCCCCTTGGTGGGAAGTGTTGAGGCCATTGGCATGGGTTCTGCTGTCTGCTCCCTTGTCAGTGCTCATTAGTTTTTCTGTGACTCTCTTCCCTGAAGGATTTAAACACAGTACATCTTTGTTTTAATGTATGTTATGGTGATTTCCCTCCCACACATCATCAGTCCTCGGATTCTGTGTATGGTTATGCCCAGTGGTGTTTTGTACCAGGGTTTTCTTGTTAATGTTGACCTGTAATCAAAACTTTCATCAGAGGAATAGTCTTTCCAGGGTTTTCATCTTTTCTTTAATTTTATTTATGGCATCTTGCAGTTTTATGCATTTCTTCATTTTAGGTCCTGTGCATTTTGTGTTAGGTTTATTCCTAACTACTTGATGTATTTTTGCTCGATCACATAAGGAATTTTTTAAAAATTCTGAGTTCAAATGAATTCTTTTCAAACAGTTACGTGTTTTCTTCAGAAAACATGGTTTCTCTTCCTGCCTTCACGGTGGTTCTCCCTCCCTGTGTCTCTGTTGGGTGGTGTTGGCAGGACTGTGTGTGGCGCTGGGAGAGCTGGTGGTGATGGAAGCCCGCTCCCACTGGGACTCCGACGGGGCACCTCCAGGGCAGCTCCCCGGGGAGCTTAGAACCTGAGTTTGAGACATATTCACGGTGATGCTACATTTCTAACCTTTATTTCAAGTTTACTGGGTATTTCTGGTAGAAATGAATGTCAGATTTTTCTCCAGTAACATATTTTGGGTTCCAGGAGGATTACATGCCCCTCCCCCCGGGTATTCATGCTTTTTATTTATATTAAATTCCTGGTACTCACTCCTGCGTTTCTAAAACAAACGAGTTTGTCCAGAGGGCAAACTGACTGACTGCCGTCTGCTGTTTTATTCACACCTGTGTGCCTCCATCCCTAGTTGACGCCAGTCTGTGTTTTGGTGTTGGGGTCGTGTAGCTTCATAAAAGGAGTTGCTGGACCCCCACTTTCTGTGGGCAGGAGAGTAGTTCAGCAGGGGAATTCTCTGTGTGCTCCCAGGGGAGCTCAGGCCTGTGCCTAGAAAAGCATATGAGTGCGTCACTCTCTCAGGGGGAATGGGATGATGTTTTCACCTTTTTCTCAATTTTGTCCAGATTGTGTTTTCTCTTGAATCACTTAAGTGTTTTTTTAAAAATGTCCCAAGTAAACCATTCATTTTATTGAGTTTTAGAAAAATTATTGGACTGGAGATAAAAATTGTCTTTTAAAAAAATCTGTCGTGTATCCTTCCTCATTTCCAGTTTTGTGTATTTATGTGCTCTTTTTTTTTATTAGGTTTGCCATAACTGTATGTATTTGATGATTTTTCCATAGAAGTATTTCTTGATTTTGCCAGTTTGACCTTCTCTGTGTTTTCTAACAATAGAGAATAATTGAGATGTAATTTCTCTCCATTGCCTTGGGTTTGTTTTGTGATTTTCTCTCATGAGTTAGAGTCTTCCTTTACCTTTGCTTCTTGTTCCCTGTTTAATAGTGAAAACCGTGGAATGGCATGAATTTGCCTGTCACTGCTGCTTTGTCAAGTCTCACGTGCTAGGATTTGTTGTGATTGTGTTTTCTAAGACTACTGAACCTGGCTTTTACTTCCTCTGTGACCCAAGAGTAATTCCAGAGACCTGTTTCTCTCGTACTGATGTTCATCCGTTGGTTAATGATGCCTCGTCCTACTGTGGAGTTGGGAGAGACAATGGCTTTGGAACTCCCGCATTCAGACTTCAAGCCCTCCTTTCCGGCCTGGTAGCACTTTCTGGAAATATTTGTAGGAGCCAGAGAGGACAGTTCCTCTTTTGGAGCGCCATCGCCTGTGTTCATCAGATGCGTTCTAGCGGGAGCCCTGAACTGCAGGGCCTCCGAGGGGCTCCGGGGGTCCAGGAATATGTGGTGGTGTCTGCATCATCGGTCAACAGGGCATGGTCCCGCCCACACCCTCTCTCCAGAGTGACCCCATGAGCACAGACCTTTGTGTCCCCTCCATTCAGTGAGTTCTGAGCTGTGTGTTGTGTCCATGGAGGCCAGGGCCTGCCTTTGGGCCTCCGGATGGCAGCCCTTGGACCAGACGAGCCCTTCGTGGTTTTTGTCTTCTGTTCTGACGAGGACTTGGAGAGGCGCGTCTGTCTTCTCCGGGGTTAACTGTGGCCCCTGTGGGAAGGTGGCCTCTTCGGGGAGAGGTGGTGCATGTGGGAGTCCTGAGCCCGTGTGTGAGGCCAGATTTTGTGCTGCTCCCCTTTCAAGAGCATGTGTCGTTAGTGTCCCTGGCTTCTGTGGAGAATAAATGCCATGGTGTCTGTGAAGTGGGGGGCAGAGGGCTGCGCGTTGGCGCAAAGGGCCCTCGTGAAATGGAGCACATCTGTGATTTCTGGTGTGTTTCTCTTGAATCTTTCTGCTCTTGTCACGTGGTGTCACCTCTTCCTTTGCTGACTGCCGCTGCATCTTGGCTGTCCTTCCTGTCCCCTGAACCCTCGGTGCTGGTGTGCGTTCCACCCCCGTCCTATCCAGTGGGTTTGGTCTGCTCTGACCCCTGCGGAGTCATCGGCCCCTGAAGAGCATGCTGCGTCCGCTGTTCCGGCACCTTCCTTCGCACTCATGCCAATGCTTCCTTGTTAGCTCCCTGCTGTTACCGCAGGACGGACTGTTCTGGGGCCTTCGTGGTCGGCGTCTCCCCTTCCTCCGTTAGCAGCTCCTGCAAGCAGGGCTCCGTCCCGTTGTCTTCTGCGCGGTCGGCCACGCGCTCCACGCCTCCTGATCCTTCCTGCCACAGGAGAGCTCTCGTTCATCTTCACAGGCTCTCTTCCTGGCCTCATCCTCTGTGTCCCCCTGGCCAGCACCCTTGTTCTGCCTCTTCTCCGCCGGTCTGCACGGCGTCCGTGACGTGGGTAAGACCACAGAGCAGGTCTTGTCCCCAGTGGCACGCCCCACACGCAGTTGTACACATGTCCTCTTACCTGTCCAGCCTCCCCTGTGGAGAAGAGTGTTTTCTCCAGCTTCAGGACTGCTTGAGAGGGTCCTTCTCTACAGACCCAGCTGCACTACTATTGCCCCAGAACCTTCCAGCTGCATGCTGGTAGCCAGTGCAGTGACCTTACAGTGTGAGGGGAACCTCAGCTGACCCAGAGGAAGCCAGTCACACTTTGTCTTGTGCTCAGAGGACAGCTGTCACTTGTGCCACCACCAGTGTCCTGGCAGAGACAGCCCCAGACACTGCCACGCCTCAGACGCCGCGTCCAGAGCAGCCAGGAGCGCCAGACACACGGCTCTGCACGCCTGGGGCTGCTCCTGCACTTCCTGCTGGAGGACAGGGTGCGGGGGCTGGGGTCCCCCCCCCGCGCGCCTCTGGGGCAGGGGTGCAGGTGTTTCTGATGGAGGTGAGCCAGAGGCCTGTCCTTACCTTGCTCCTTTGATGCACGCTGTCCGCATTCTCCTTGTTGGGACATTTCCTGTGACCTGTAGCTTGGGGGCAGATTCCCAAATTCGTTTTCCTGACCCCCTTTTACTGGTCGCCTGGACCTTTCTCATTCTCAGGTTTTAAAAGGAGTATTTCATAGAGTCCCCTGCCCTCTCCCAAACAGCTGTCCTTCTTCGTACTCTCTGTTTTGAATACATGTGCGTTTAGTGTGTATAGTAAATACTAGGGCCCGTTATCCCCTTCACAGTTCTTCAGAAACAAAGCCGGTGACCTCTCCAACCTAAGAACTTGGAGCTACAGATGTTGCTTTTAAACTATATTCTGATTGGTTTATTTTTTGTTGTACAAGGAGTGGCTGTGCTCTTGCTCGTTTCCTTGTTTTTGTTGCCCTTGACGACTGAACAGTAACGGAGTGAGATCACGGTGCTGCTGAGGGCGCAGGCTGTTTGCTGGGGTTCGCCGGGGAAACTGGCATCATCAGCCATAGCAGCGGTTGTAGTCGTACCGGTAGTAAGTCAGTGGACCAGCCTAAATCCGTTAGCGTGGCAAGAACGGACTACCTCCTGACAAGTGGGTGCAGGCGCTGTGACAGAGGGCGCACAGGTGCGCCATCTAGACACTGGAGGATTAAGTCACACGTGTGGAGCGTCTGTCGTGTGAGGCAGTGTAGAGACCCGCGGAAGTAGTCTGGTGGGATCAGTGCTTGAGAAACTAGGAAGTCGGGAGCCGGGCGGTCCTTTAAGCCGGTCGCTTCTGGAGGCAGCTGTGTCACTGGGCCTTACCGTCTACTTTTTAGAGTAGTCAGAGCATCTTGCAGCAAACCTGTAGTGCTTTAGTTTTAACTGCAGATGTGAATGAACCAGCGTCCTATTAACCTACTTATGAATTCTAGGAATCTTGGAGAGCAAAAGACTGGACCTTGTTAAAGAGAAAACCATCAATCAGACCATCGGAAAAGTCGTGTATTATGCTGCTGACCTGCCGATATGGTGGCAGGTCCCACAGTACGTGCTGATTGGCGTCAGTGAGATATTCGCCAGCATAGCAGGTGAGGCCTCGCTCCTGCTGGGTCTGGGGCTGGCACGGCTAGGAAGGGACGGGGGCAGGATGTCTTCCTGGGTGCTCTGTTAGAACGAATGGAGACGCAAGGGGCCTATTGCCCTTGGGTTTCGTGGCAGCATCTGTGGTTCAGAAGGTAGTCAGTACAGTAAGACCGTGGCTGAGGTTCTCGTTTCTGGGTATAAAAACAGGGTTCCCAGAGACATTTCTAAGGCTTGTCCACTACCGTGGAGGCACCACAAGAGAGAGAAGGAGGAAGAGGCCATGGGTGGTTCTTCCTAGGTCGGACACTTCCTAACCACAACTCTGTGGTTACGCCGTGGCAGCCCAGCCACCAGCTGCCACCAGAGCTCTGGGTGTGTCAGATCGGCTTGATGAAGGAGGCAAACCTGATTCCTGAAACCTGTTGCACAGGCCTCTGTCCTGAGAGCAAGATTCTGTGGGGTGTGGACAAGTGCCTTGTGTGCAGACCTGTTCCCGGCTGCTAGAAGGGCGAGACAGAATGATGACCACAGCCGGATCGATTGTGGGGGGATGCAGGTGTTGGTTCCCCTCCGCACCTGTCCTCAGACTCAACGCAGAATGCTCTCATGGCTCTGTGAAGGAGACGGGCAGGGTGGTCCTTCGTTTGGAATACATTGTAAATCTCCACATGTAGTTGTTATAAAAATTGAATTTATAAATGTCTGTGTTGAAATTATTTTAGTATATATTGCCTTTAAGATAGCAGTCTTACATAGAATCCTCATTTTCGTCTGTATGTGTTGTTTTCAGACCCTCCTTAGTTGAGAACATAGACGTTTGCTGCTTTAACCATATAGATCAAGCAGCACGAGAGCCAACAAGGCAGATGTTACCGTGAAGTTTGAGAGTGAGGACTTGAATTTTTGCTCCATGACTTACTTGAAGGACTGTCATGGTGAATAGAAGGGGCCCCCGATTTTTTGACCTTGTGTTAAATACAGTCTTCAAAATAGGGAAGGGAGCTGCCCTGCTTACCTGAGTCCCCACGTGGGGCCCCGTGCTAACCCTGACATATTTAGGCAGGGGCCCTGTCAGCCCACCTCTCACAGAAACAACGCTCTTCTTTCTGTAGGTCTAGAATTCGCCTATTCGGCCGCCCCCAAGTCCATGCAGAGCGCCATAATGGGCTTGTTCTTCTTCTTCTCTGGCGTCGGCTCGTTCGTGGGCTCTGGACTGTTGGAGCTGGTGTCCATCAAAGCCATCGGCTGGATGAGCAACCACACAGACTTTGGTAAGGGCCACAGCGTCTGTTTGAACACGGCCATTGGCAGAACCCGGCGCTCGGGCTGCGGTAGGCGTCCCAGCGCCCGTGGTCGTGTTGGCGGAGCTCGGGAGCTGGCTGAGACCCCTCCCCACCTGATCCCCTACGTCCCTGCGAGTTTGCCGGGGCGCAGGTGAGCCCCTCTCTGTCCCGGGGCCAGGTGAGCTTGCCACGCCTGCGGCGACATACCTTGCTTCAGTAGAGTCTGTGTCACCAAGTTCTCTTGGTTTACCTTGGTTTGTGTTTGTTCTTCTTTCCCTGACAGTACCTTTAAATTTTCTGCTGCTGAAGACACAGATAATAAGGTCCTTTCTTGAGTCACGGCTCTGACTCGTGACCGTCAGGCGGAGATTTTACCGCTGATGCCAGTAGGTGGCATGTCGGGGCGCTGAGCAGAATCACTCACCAAAGACAGAGTTCTGCTGTCCCAGATCTGTGGTAGCTTTAACTGGACGCAGGCCATGAAGGTTTCTCTCTTCTTACGTTTTGCCTATGAAGACGGCCTTGTTACTTGTTCTTGCTCAGTCATGCAGCATTTGCTCGGGTCCAGGGCCCTTAGCCACTTTCAGGTCATAAATCTTGGAACTCTGATGAATGCCTGTGGACTTTCTCAAAGAAAATACAGAATTCCAAAGCCCTTCCCTGACTGAGCGAACATTCCCGTCCTGAGGGGCAAGTTCAGGCCTGTGGAGCTATGGAGTTCCAGTGTGACTTCCAGAAACCATAGCCGCCCCCGCAGCCCCCGGAGCCCTGGCGCACTGTGCCCGGCTGTGGGAGCATCTCCACGGCTGGCTCAGACCGGGTTGTTCTGAAGAGAGCAGGCAGGGCTGGGGCTTTGCTCTTCCTTCCCGGGCCCCTGGGAGGACCATGGAGCAGGGGCACAGTGGCTTCTGGGAATTCTCACGGGCTCTTGGTGTCCTGTGATCTGTTTTGCTGTGCACAGGACAGACCTTCAGAGAAAGTCTTGCTGCGGAGACCAGACTCTCTGATTCTTCTGTTTCTTTGTCTTATTTTTCAGCGTATCTTAAAGGCTTGGTTGGTTTCGGTGATTTCATCCCTCGTCACTGATTAGTGTCTCCACCTTTACCATCATTCGCCCTTCATTTCTCACAGGCTAGCTTCTGGCTCCCGCCGTGAGGCTCGTCTCCAGTCCCTGTGCCCGGCACACACAGGTCTTAGAGCTGGATCCTGTGTGTGGTGTCATTTTCAGAGCAGTGTGTCCTAGGACAGCCCCGCACTGTATCTCGTGCTGTCCTGATTTTCACACCAGTAAGGAGAGTTGCAGTGTGAGCGGTGTCCGAGCCCCCAAGGCCCCCGCAGCCCCCAAGGCATGGAGAGGATGTGGACGAGGGAAGCGCACAGTGGGCCAGGCAGCTCCCTCTCAGCGCCCTCCCACCTGGGGGTTTGGGGAGAGAATGGGCCCGGGTAACCCCACCACACACCCCCAAATAAAATCTTGCTTCGGGAGAAGGAGCAGAGGTGTCCTGGGCGCCATCTGTGCTTTTCCTTTCTGCACTTGTGTTGAGGTTGGTGATGAAGCAGGTGGCGTTGAGCCGGCTTAGCATCTTATGATTGACACACGAAGTGGCTCCCGGTGTCGTTACAGGGCTGCGGTGTGGAGGACGAGCCCCCGTTCTTACTCCGTTGTTCCCTTCCCTACCTGTTCCCCCGGTAGACTGGGTGTTCGTCCTCCTCATCATCACTTAGATCCAGGATAATTCAGACTGTTAAGCATACCAATCTTTTTTTTTAAGGATTTTTTTTTTTTTTTGAGGTTTGTTTTAGAGAGACCGTGCACAAGCAGGAGGAGGGGCAGAGGGGGAGAGAGAGAGAGAAAGGGAATCCCCAGGCAGGCTCCACGGTGAGAGGGGAGCCGAGGCAGGGCCATTCCCACGACCCTGAGATCATGACTTGAGCTGCAGTCAAGAGTCGGACGCCCAACGGAATAAGCACCCCTAAAGCACACGCATCTTAAGTGCACGTCTGGTGACATTTTAATCCAGACCGGGATACAGGACATTTCGGGAGGCTTCCCTGTGCCCTGCCATAGGCCGTCTGCTCACCACCCCGCCAGGCGCTTGGTGCTGCGATGTTGGGCACCGTGGACTCCTCCTTTAGTTTTGGCTCTGTTGTGGCTGCCTCCATCCCACACTTGCATCTGGGAGTCATCCCCTGTGATCCCTTCTTTCTTACTCTGAGGAGTAGCCCATCAATGAGTTGGTCATAATTCATTGATCTGTTCTGCTCTTGCTGGGTGTCCGTGGTGTTTCCGGCATGAGGTTATCATAAGTAAAGCTGCTGGGGACCTTCTTACACGTATGTCTGGGGGCACACGTTCCTGGAGGAATGTGTGAGCTCATTCCTCCAGGGCCCAGGAGTGTCTTATCATATACAGCCTCCCAGAGTTTACTGTCTCGGGTGTGCTGTCCTTCAGTCTGTGAAGAGGCCCAAGGAAGTACAGTGTGATTGCTTGTGGGTGGTGAATGGGCTTCTGAACACCCTTCCTTATCCCACACAGGCCG
The DNA here is from genome assembly GCF_002007445.2 of Ailuropoda melanoleuca. Classification (NCBI taxonomy): domain Eukaryota; kingdom Metazoa; phylum Chordata; class Mammalia; order Carnivora; family Ursidae; genus Ailuropoda; species Ailuropoda melanoleuca. Next base: position 2,683,268 of record NC_048229.1, read on the forward strand.
ACCCTAACAGGGAAAACTGTACTTCTCTTGGCTTGCCAGCTTTGAGCTTCAGAAGTTTAAGATTTATTTACATATTTACTTGGGAGAGGGCATGTGTGTGCCAGCGCATGAGCGGGGGCAGAAGGAGAAGCAGGCTTCCCGCTGAGCAGGGAGCCTGATGCGGGGCTCGATGCCAGGACCCTGAGATCATGACCTGAGCCAAAGGTAGACGCTTAATTGACTGAGACCCAGGCATCCAAGCTTCAGAACTTTGAAATGACTCCTTGATTTGGGGAGATTTCTGTTTCAGTATTGGCACATAGAATGACATCATTGGTGTCCCAACAGCCAGCTCGTCTGGTACCATGGAGCTAACACAGCTGGCGACAGGAAAGCCTGGGCCCCACGAAGAGTGTGCTGGCCTCCCAGTGCCTGGGATGGAGCCGGCGCACAGTAGGGGCTCAGTCACTGTCCTTCACTACCTGCTGTAGATGGTCTGCTAGAAATTCAGGTATTACCACATCCCTTCCCAGACCGATCCACGTGGGAAATCATTGCCTTCTACAGCCTGCTCGAGCAGTTGTACAAACGTGTTATGTCCATCGTTAATTGTGTTTACAAATACGAGCACCATGAAACACTGGAGTGAGTTAGTATGTGTTCAGACACAGAAGGGAAGTTCCAGAACAACCCAGCTTTACAAAGCCCTTCAGATGCACAGAAGCCTTGAGTTTTTAATAAGCAAATCAGAAAGCTGCTTCTGATGCATGTGAGAGAGCACAGCTCTGGAGACGCTGCTGACCAAGGACGCGTCTTGATCCGTCTGTCGAGAAATGTGTCAGCCTTTTCAGTGGGGTGACGAGGGTGCGAATGGAAGGACACCTGTGGACCATGATGACGGGGTCAGGCTTTGTCAGGAGCCCAGGGTGATGTGTGTGAGCAGCTCTGGCTGTCTCCGGACACACATCGTATTTTCTACACACTTCTGCTTGCTTCTCCCCATTGACTGGTTGTGGTCAGTGGTGCCGTGAAAACTCCAGCGGAAAGACTCCTGGTTTACAGACTTGGTGGTCCTGGACCCACATGTTCAGTGAGGATGGTAACAGGCCGGCATCGTGAAGCCTTCACGTGTCCCGGGTCCTGTGCGGGTATGTTACCTGCGCATTTACTCCTCACGCCGACACTGCCTGCTGGCTGCTCTGTCGCCCCCATTTCACAGGTGGGGAAACGGCCCGGAGGAGGGCCAGCACGTGGCTTTGAGCTTTGTTCGTTGAGCTTTAAGATCTGTGTCTGTAACCTCTCCAGCCTGGTTGGGGCGTATGGGGAACGACACGGAACAGTGTGTGTGAAAGGCCGTGCTCAGTGCTTGGGCAAAGTTGAACATTAGGTATGTTAGCTGTTGAGACGAAATGTGCACCCGTTTCACTTTGAGGAGGCTGAAACCTGAACGTTTTGGGGAAAAATTTAAAAAACAAACTCTGTCTTCTTGTAGTATGTAGAGTGTATGCCAGCCGTCTGCCCTGGCTTGTGAAGGGCACACACGTGGGAGGGCGCTTACTGTCCCTGAACTGCTGACCGGCACAGGACATCCAGAATCCTAACTGGACGTGGTGCCCGGGCTGTCCCGCGGTGGGGCGTTGATAAGTGTCCAGATTCTAGACCCGCGCTGCGGAGAGCATCACCTTCAGGATCGGCATAGGGATGGCCTCGTCAGGACGGCTGTGCCCTGGGCCAGCCAGCAGCCCCCAGGGGCGAGCACTGGAGGAGAAGACCGGGATGAAACATCATTCGGTCCAGTGTTTGCTTCTGGGGGGGCAGGAACAGAGTGGGGTTGTTTGTTCACTTTCCCCAAACTCTCTGTACTGGAAAAGTTTAAGTGAAAAAAGACTTTCTCGACATCATTTCTGCTGTGGTTAGTGGACGCTCCCCGCATTCACCTCGGACGGTTCCCTTCAGCCCACCGCTTGGCTTCTCTGGTGGATGTGGTCAGAAGTCGGTCTTGTCGCTGCGCTTCCCTGGCCAGGCGCTTTAGCCCCATCCTTCCGTCGTCCAGTGGGGAGACATTTGAGGAGCAGGGAACCGTTCGCTCCAGAGACCGCAGTCCGGAGCCCGTGCTGGAGACAGAGCTGGCTTCAGAGTGGCGTCTGTGGCGGTTTTAGAAGCAAAATACTCGTGCGTTTTAAATTACAGAGATAAGATTTTTTCTTCTCCTTTTTTTTTTTTTTATTGTAATAAGCACTGTTAAAAGTCACCCTGACTTAGCTGGAAACCGAGCTCAGTAGATAGCATCTCACACAGGACCTACGTGCGGCTGACGCGTCCCCTGTCCCCGTCTCTCCCCAGGCAACATCAACGGCTGCCGTCTGGATTACTACTTCTTTCTTCTGGCCGCGGTTCAGGGCGCCACCCTTCTGCTTTTCCTCATAGTCTCCGTGAGGTACGACCGGCAGCGGTCGCGAGCCAGTGGGGCGCCTGGCAGCAGGAGGACCTGACGTCCCCAAGGCCACAGCCGGTGGACTGAAGGCGGCCGTGCGCTGAGCAGGACAGGCTTCTCCAACTTCCTGACCACGCGCGTGGTCCCAGGATTGTGTCTCCTCTTCTCCCAGATGCACTGGGTAAGTGCCTTTCCATGGTTTCCCTCCCGGAGCAGACGCGGGCTGCTCCTCATCCGGACCGCCGTGAACCCCTGGACAGACGCCCGCAGCGGAGCGTCGGGCCTCAGGAGACGGCACGTGTGTCCGTCGGCGTCGTGATGTGTTTGACGCGGGTACCGTTTCCTCCCCGCATACCGTATGATCTCGCTTTGTTTTTCCCTTGTTGACTAATAAACATCTACTTATCTTGAGGAATGGTAGGGCTTTTTAAGAGACAAAAGTCTGATGCTGCAAAGATGTTGTGCAACGGTCACGTCGATGGTTTCTTCCATAAGCCGCCAAGCCCACCATTTCCCGGCCCGTCGGGGCGGGCTGGTAGTGAGTGGATTTCGTCTGCTGCTTCAGAAATGACTTCTCTTTTCAGCAGTTGACGTTGGATTTTCTTTCTTAAGAAAGGACTCACATCAGGAAATACTTGAGATCGAGTGTTTTATCTGAAGCTACAAAACAACGTACAGGTTATTCGAAACCTCGCCTCGCATGTCCTCCTGGTCACCTCCTTCTGGACACCGCTGAGGTTGTGGAGGAACGTTAGGAACTCGTGCCTTGGAACAGAATTCGTGTCGTTCGAGAACGTTGGCCGTGTTACACGTTCCCTGTGGACTCGAGCTGTGTGGTGTCACTGGCTTCTGGATTGTTCTGGTGCTGGACGTGGGGGCTCTCATGTTAAATAAAGTGTTCTCTGTTGCTGCATTTTTGGTGTAGCTTTCTTATAAAAACCCATCAGATGTGCGACCCGATAACTACCTCATGGGGTTCGTTCACCACGACGTAGGAGGTGCAGTTTCCCGAGTCGGGAAGTGACAAGAATTATGTAAATCACCTGCTCCTGTCACAGTTCTTTGATTTTTTCCCGATAGTGATTCTTACGCCTGCTCTGTGTTGGAATAGAGTTTTATATCTGGAGGAAGAAAATGAACCCAAGAGCCCCTGCACTGTTGCTTGTCTGTCTGTAATACAAGGTATAGGAAAGCGCAGGGGGATCCTCTGACTGTTGCAATTCAGGCAGAGCGGAGACAGACGGCTGTTCTCGGTGGGGCTGCCGGCATGAGTTTGCGTTGAAAAGCACCGATCTCACAAACACGGATTCCACTAGAGATACAATGTATGTCTTCAGGATATGCTGGAAACTGTTCACCCGTGCTGTCAAAAACACANAAGAGCCCCTGCACTGTTGCTTGTCTGTCTGTAATACAAGGTATAGGAAAGCGCAGGGGGATCCTCTGACTGGTGCAGTTCAGGCAGAGCGGAGACAGACGGCTGTTCTCGGTGGGGCTGCCGGCGTGAGTTTGCGTTGAAAAGCACCGATCTCACAAACACGGATTCCACTAGAGATGACAATGTATGTCTTCAGGATATGCTGGAAACTGTTCACCCGTGCTGTCAAAAATACATTCTCTCCGTGGAAGGAAGTAGTGAGGAAAGGGAAAAAGAAGGTCGAGTGACAGGGCTGGGCTGTGCCTGCCTTGTGCACCTGGTGGTGGTCACGCCGCGGGCACATGGAGGTGGGACATGGGGGACCACCTGGGGGCGTCCCCGGATCTGCAGGCACCGTCCAGGGAAGTCTCCCAGGTCCGTTGGAGGACTGGCAGATCAGAGTGGCAGCCTTGTGGTCTCTTGGCTGGATTGAGGTTGTAGGTGACCGAGTTTACCCTGTGGCACTAAGCAGTAACGGAACAAAATTCACAGAACGGATATCCTGTTGTGGGAGATTTTTAGAAACGGTGCACTTGCCCTGAAGACTTGACGTGTCTTCAGCTTGTTGGTGTCGGCCTCGGAGAGCACACAACTGTGCTCTGTTGGAAGATGCTTCCTCCTGCCTTCTTGTTGAAGGAGGATGGGATGGGGCTCTTTACGTCTCCCCAGTATCATGGGCAGACCAAAGAGAAGGTTTTAATAAGACGGAGCTTTCCCACATGAGCTTGTAGGAACAGAACCTTGTTCTGGTTTCCGATGGACCTGCGAAATCTGTCCATGGCATTTAAGTCCAGCCCCGTCCATATGTCCTGCTGTTTCTCTGGGACCCGGGGGGCAGGTGGGGGTGCCCACTGGAGCGCCCCACCACCTCACCCGGCAGAGGGTGAGGTGCCCCTTGGTGGTGGGTGCGAGCGCATTACCCTTGGTTTGAGCCGTCACACAGTTTCGACGTGACGCCAGGCTCCAGTGGCTTCCGGAGGCTCAGTAACAGCACAGATGCTTGTCGGTGCTACCAGATTGTTCCAGAACTGGGTCCAGAACGACCCCATCCCTTGAAAATCAAAGCACAGGAAAGACGAGCAAAGTGCTGTCATAACCTGAAATTGCTGTGTATTGCTAAGTGAGTCAGGATTAAAACAGGCCAGATGTTTCATGGGCACTTCTGAGTCGAATGAAGTCATTTGAGTAGATGCTTGAGAATGTTCATTGTAACACCTTACTCTTGGAAACAGGGCCTTTTCGAGGAAACAGGATATAAGAAGTGCCTGATTGAAACAGAACATGTTAAATAAAGGAGAAGGACAAAATAGCAAACGGGGAAAACAGTACACGAGACAAGGTTGCGTAACTGAAAAATCAGCATTTCTTGATTTCCAAATCGGCCCCCGCCCAGGGCTCCTCGGAAGGGAGGCCAGCGCAGTGCTGGGGGGGTTATTACATCTGTCTTGTCCTACCAACTTCACCCAGCCCTCCAAACCAGCGCTGCACGGGGGAGCAACCAAGTCAGGGGCTCCGAGGGCAAGGGGAGGGGTGCCGGCAGGAACCCCCCTTGTTTCTCCTCTGTGCCATGCTGATTTTCCAGAGGCTTTGGGATCCAGCGAAACGGGTCCGAAGAGGAGCCAAGGAGGTGGCAGACTGCCTGGGCATTTTCAAGAACCACACGGTCGGCCCCTTGACCTGCAGGACTCCAGCGGTTGGGGCTGAGTTGGACCGGCGTCTAGGACCCGTCCCCTGGCACAGCCCCCACCTCCTTGCCTCACTCTCCCCAGGCTGAGTCCCAGCTGCCCTCGGCACTTGTTCTTAAAAATAGGTCAGTGTCTCAGTCATGAGTAACATCTGCAGAGCCCAAGCCTGGAGACATGCCTCGACACGTCCCAAAGAGCTTTCTGCCTGACTGATGACTCCTTGGGGCTGGAGATCCAGGTTTGGAGTCACCTGCTGGGGGATGATGCTTGACGCCTGAGCTCCTTAGCCTCCCGGAGAAGGGGTGTGACCCCGGCCACTCCCGGGATCTGAGGTCAAGGAAGTGAGGGTGGAGGTGTGTTTCCTGCCCCACACCCCTGTCCAGTGAGATGACCGCCCTCTGGGGAGTGGTGAGCTGGGCTGCAGAGCACTGGGTG
>NC_048229.1:2694727-2702993 GCF_002007445.2 Ailuropoda melanoleuca
AAAAATACATTCTCTCCGTGGAAGGAAGTAGTGAGGAAAGGGAAAAAGAAGGTCGAGTGACAGGGCTGGGCTGTGCCTGCCTTGTGCACCTGGTGGTGGTCACGCCGCGGGCACATGGAGGTGGGACATGGGGGACCACCTGGGGGCGTCCCCGGATCTGCAGGCACCGTCCAGGGAAGTCTCCCAGGTCCGTTGGAGGACTGGCAGATCAGAGTGGCAGCCTTGTGGTCTCTTGGCTGGATTGAGGTTGTAGGTGACCGAGTTTACCCTGTGGCACTAAGCAGTAACGGAACAAAATTCACAGAACGGATATCCTGTTGTGGGAGATTTTTAGAAACGGTGCACTTGCCCTGAAGACTTGACGTGTCTTCAGCTTGTTGGTGTCGGCCTCCGAGAGCACACAACTGTGCTCTGTTGGAAGATGCTTCCTCCTGCCTTCTTGTTGAAGGAGGATGGGATGGGGCTCTTTACGTCTCCCCAGTATCATGGGCAGACCAAAGAGAAGGTTTTAATAAGACGGAGCTTTCCCACATGAGCTTGTAGGAACAGAACCTTGTTCTGGTTTCCGATGGACCTGCGAAATCTGTCCATGGCATTTAAGTCCAGCCCCGTCCATATGTCCTGCTGTTTCTCTGGGACCCGGGGGGCAGGTGGGGGTGCCCACTGGAGCGCCCCACCACCTCACCCGGCAGAGGGTGAGGTGCCCCTTGGTGGTGGGTGCGAGCGCGTTACCCCTTGGTTTGAGCCGTCACACAGTTTCGACGTGACGCCAGGCTCCAGTGGCTTCCGGAGGCTCAGTAACAGCACAGATGCTTGTCGGTGCTACCAGATTGTTCCAGAACTGGGTCCAGAACGACCCCATCCCTTGAAAATCAAAGCACAGGAAAGACGAGCAAAGTGCTGTCATAACCTGAAATTGCTGTGTATTGCTAAGTGAGTCAGGATTAAAACAGGCCAAATGTTTCATGGGCACTTCTGAGTCGAATGAAGTCATTTGAGTAGATGCTTGAGAATGTTCATTGTAACACCTTACTCTTGGAAACAGGGCCTTTTCGAGGAAACAGGATATAAGAAGTGCCTGATTGAAACAGAACATGTTAAATAAAGGAGAAGGACAAAATAGCAAATGGGGAAAACAGTACACGAGACAAGGTTGCGTAACTGAAAAATCAGCATTTCTTGATTTCCAAATCGGCCCCCGCCCAGGGCTCCTCGGAAGGGAGGCCAGCGCAGTGCTGGGGGGGTTATTACATCTGTCTTGTCCTACCAACTTCACCCAGCCCTCCAAACCAGCGCTGCACGGGGGAGCAACCAAGTCAGGGGCTCCGAGGGCAAGGGGAGGGGTGCCGGCAGGAACCCCCCTTGTTTCTCCTCTGTGCCATGCTGATTTTCCAGAGGCTTTGGGATCCAGCGAAACGGGTCCGAAGAGGAGCCAAGGAGGTGGCAGACTGCCTGGGCATTTTCAAGAACCACACGGTCGGCCCCTTGACCTGCAGGACTCCAGCGGCTGGGGCTGAGTTGGACCGGCGTCTAGGACCCGTCCCCTGGCACAGCCCCCACCTCCTTGCCTCACTCTCCCCAGGCTGAGTCCCAGCTGCCCTCGGTACTTGTTCTTAAAAATAGGTCAGTGTCTCAGTCATGAGTAACATCTGCGGAGCCCAAGCCTGGAGACATGCCTCGACACGTCCCAAAGAGCTTTCTGCCTGACTGATGACTCCTTGGGGCTGGAGATCCAGGTTTGGAGTCACCTGCTGGGGGATGATGCTTGACGCCTGAGCTCCTTAGCCTCCCGGAGAAGGGGTGTGACCCCGGCCACTCCCGGGATCTGAGGTCAAGGAAGTGAGGGTGGAGGTGTGTTTCCTGCCCCACACCCCTGTCCAGTGAGATGACCGCCCTCTGGGGAGTGGTGAGCTGGGCTGCAGAGCACTGGGTGTGCAGGTGGACAAGGCGGCTGCTTGCCCTGAAGGGACCCAGAGGAGAAGGCCTATAGCAGGGGCTGTGGGGCGGGGCTGGTCCTCAATTCTGCCCCTCCCTCCCCTCCCTCTGTCCATCCTCCCTTTCTTCTTTTCACTTCTGTCTTCTCCCCCCACCCCACTTCTGAGAGTGCTAGGCAAAGGGAGGTCTTCACGTTCATTCTGACTGTTTTTAGAGGGAGAAACACAAGCTGCAGGAATTGTCAGCATCTGTGTACGGGGATATTAGCGGCATGGCAGAGCGCTCGACACCAAAGCGGCGGCCTCGCTGCCTCAGGTGGGCTGGGCTCGGGTCCCCTGAGTGGGAAGAAGAGTCAAGGTGGGAATGCTTGGAGGCCCCTCCCCTGTGGCAGGGTGCAGACCTGCGCAGAGGGGCTCCAGTAGGTGGAGGACATCTCCGTGTCCTCATTCAGTTGGGAAGAGCCTCAGGCAGAAACTCAAGGAGTGGAGAAGGGTGCGGGAAAGGCTGGGCGCCCCCCACCCGTGCGCTTGCAGCCATGAGGCCGTGGGAGCCCAGGCGCTCCTCGCTCCTCTTAGTAGATTCACCTCCTGGGGTCCTGGTAGAGAAAGCCCTGGCTGCGGTACCGGGGTGAACCGTGTCCCCCAAACGTCATGTCCACCCAGAGCCTGTGATTGTGGACCTCCTGGAAATAGGATTGTGGCAGGTGGAATCACGGGTGGGCCGTGTCCGGTACAGCTAGTGTCCTGAGCAGAGGGACATTGGACATGGGTACCGGGGAGACAGAGGCCAAGTGATGCGTCCACAAACCACGGGAGGCCAAGGATTGCCCGCAGTACCAGGGGAGGGAGGGGGATTTCTGATGTTTCAGACCCCCACTCTGTGGGACTTGGCCGTGCAGTTCCAGAAAATAAGTATGCAGGCCCCCCACCTGTGCGGCTCCCTGCAGTCGAGAAATATTCTCTGACAGTTCTGCAGCCAAGAAAGCTGCATTCCCTTCTGGGGGCTCCTGGGAGAATATTTTCTGGCCTTCTCCATTACAGCTTTAGGCAGGTGCCCGTGTCCCTCGATGGGACCCTCCGTCCGTCTGCCAAGCGGGCAACACAGCGTCACGCTGGCCTCCTTTCTGCCGTCTCCTCCCACTCAGAAGGGTTCTCGTGATTACACCGGGCCCACACAGTCACTCCAGGGCCATGTCCCCTCTCAGAGCCGGCAAGCCGGTGCCCGTGCGGCCATGTGCACAGCGTCTCGGTGTTGGCACGTGGACATATGCGGTGACCGCTGCTCTGTCTGCCACAGTGGCTGGCCGGCCCCCCAGACTCCACAAGGTGGAGGCCACTTGTGGGACTGAGGCTCTGACAGGCTGTCCCAGGAGAAGTTGCTAATACGTCCAGATTCCTCGTGCACACACTCGGTGAGATGCTCCCGTCACTTCCTCTGGGTCTGGTGGTGCTAACAGCCAGCAAAATCAGAGATTCCTCGGCAGATCCAGACCTGAATTTTTATGCTCCATATTACTGCATACGTTCACTCGGTGCAAATGTGGACATGAACAGACCAGCCTTTGCCTGAGAAACGGAATTAGGAAGCACACGAGTTCACCCATAAACCCCATGCTGGCGGGCCCCCCCGATGCCGAGAAAACAAGCATGGTCATGTCCACTTCCATCCTTCTCGTGTTCGGTCCGGGACACTCATCTCTCCATCCTGAACGTAAAAGCAGTATGTTCCCCAAGTCAAGAAAATTCCAGCAGGCCGTTTACATCAATGGAGTTAAACATTTACTCTGCTTATCAAGGCGTATTAAATAGTGCTTTATTGGCCTGGCTGCTGCAGCTAAAATCCCCTCTCTGCCGTACAGAGCACTCCTGCAGGCGGCCGCTGTGCATGCCCGCCCTGCCATCTAAAATCCATCCAGGAACTTGGGAAGGGGAGCTCCGGGGCTGTCGCTGAGTGACATCTGCGGAGCAGAAATGTGCTGAGATGGTCATGGCCTTGCTGCTCTCACTGCCTTTCTGGGGGGAGGGGCTTGGCCTTCACAGGGAACCGGCAGCAGGACCAAGGCTCACAGAGGACAGAAGTGCACCAGGAAAGGGAGTTTCCTTACAAAGAGGCGGACCCTTGAGTGCTAAATTTTATCTGGAGGGCAGATGGGGTTTTGATATTTTTTGTTTTGTTTTCAGTTTTATTGCGATACCAAGTCGTCATGATGTGCTGTCTAGATGTGCTGCAGTTGTATTTGTCGGACCCCCCCATGACGAGAAGGCCCCTAGCCACCTGAACCTTCCCCCTCCTGTGCTTCCTTGAATTAGGGGGTCAGCAGGGCTGCACCCGCTGACTGCCGTCTTTGACCCCACTCTCACTGTTTGCAGGCATGGGTGCTGGTGTGGCAGGGGGCTGAGGTGAAACAGCCATACTGTGGCAGCCGTCCTCGTCTCCGGTCACACCAGGGCTAGCCTTCTTGGGCCGGCGGGCTCGCCTCATTGCCCTCCCTGTGCGCAGTCACTTCATTCCCTGATGGTGCTATTGGTGTCCAGTCTGGAAGAATGTCACCCCCTGGGTGCCTGACATTTTAACTGAACAGGTGCACATGGGACAGCTGGCAGTGGCTAGCACATGGCAGTCAAGGTTAGAAATGGTGGCACGTGGCCCTTAAGGTGGCCTCTTAGAGCTAATGAAGTTTCTTGGGTACCAGCAATAGACTGAGTTTTTTCTCCGTTCTCTGTTAAGCATGGGCTAAAATTCAGATCAGCATCGTCATAGAATAAACCCCACCTACCACCCCCAAAGATGTCACTGTCCTTATCCCCGGAACCTGTGAATGTGTTCCCTTACATGGCCAAAGGGCCTTTGCGGGTGTGATGAAGTTAGGATTTTGAGATGGAGAGATTATCCTGGATTGTCTGGGAGAGACTTGGAGTCACAGTGTCCTTGTAAGTGAAGGAGGGGGGCAGGAGAGTCAGAGTCAGAAGTGAGGACGGAAGCAGAGGGCAGAGTCATGCCATCGCTGGCTTGGATGATGAAGGGAGAGGCAACGAACCCCTTGCTCTGCAGGACTCAGCCGCACTGTCCTCACCCTAAGCTCAGCACTGCTGTTCACATCCACCCACTTTCTCAGTCCATGGGATATAACCTGCACCGCACTCCCCAGAAGCCCAGCAAAATTCTTTCTGACTGCTTTGACTAATTGCAAATAGGTCATTTATCTAAAGAAACCTCTGTTCACCAGAATTTACAGCTTCACTGCTCCATGAGTCATTTGTCGGTACTGGAGCTGGAAGGGACGGACACCCTTCAGCCATGATCACCCAGAGCCTCCGAGTGGATTTATGCTTGCCGTTTTTAATTTTAAACTCGAACCAAGCTAGTTAGACCCAGAGGACTTCTTGCTTTTTGCTCTTCAGGGCTCAGATATTTCAAAGACATAAACCAGACCTCGGAGTGCAGCAGTTTGCTAACATCCGGACACCATATTAAGCGCAGATTGTCATTTACAATGAGTCACAGAGCCTTTGGAAACAGGAAAGTCAGAGGAGACTTGGCCCATGAGTGTGGATCAGACGTCACATTCATCTGTCATTCCCATCCTTCATCCATTCAACAAATACCCCTGAGCTGCCCGGCCCTATTTTAAATTGGGGGGTACAGCTGTGAACAGAGCAGAGTCCCAACTCTTCTGGAGGGAGACAGACAGTGAACACATAGGCAAACGGTAACATGGCTGAAAGTGTAAGGACTGCAGCGAAAATGGTGTGAGATGATAGTGTAGCCTGATCCCCTGTGGTGAGGCAGTTAATGCGGAGCAAGACTTGGGGAAAGCCGCTTGCCTGTATATCCCTGCCCCTTCTGGTCAAGCAACTAAGCCCTATTAGCATCCGCCAGTTCTCGTTTGTCCTGCCATCTAGTGGCTGAAAATGGAACTACAGGCTATTTTCAAAAACTGCTGAAGAGTTTTCTGAGTGCCTCTACTAGAAAAACTGTGTTGTTTAAGGCTACAAACTGGGAGGGAGTAGATGAATAAATTCTGGAGAGATGATGCATAGCACGGTGATTACAGCCGCTCATCCTGTATTATAAACTTCAGAGTTGGTAAGAGCCCGGACCTTAATTGTTCCCACCACAAAAGGGAACTGGTGATTCTGTAGGGTGATAGCGGTGTTAGTGCTGCAGTGGCGATTGTCTTGCGGTATACGTAGGTATCACGTCAACACGTTGAACACCTTAAACTTGCAAAGTTACGTGGCAGTTGTATTTCGATTTTAAAAAATTAAACTTGTATAGGGACAAAACTAGAGTCCACCAAAATGTTTGTATGTCATGTGGTCATTTGAGTCATTGTTCTGAGATCTCTTAGGTTCAGAGGCAGCAGAATCATTGAGAACCACTTAAACTGTGGTAGGGTTAGTATCAGTCGCATTGTCTTCAGCTTTATTACGATTCTTGCACAGGGGTCCTTTCTTGTAACACGGGCTGANTGTGCTTCCTTGAATTAGGGGGTCAGCAGGGCTGCACCCGCTGACTGCCGTCTTTGACCCCACTCTCACTGTTTGCAGGCATGGGTGCTGGTGTGGCAGGGGGCTGAGGTGAAACAGCCATACTGTGGCAGCCGTCCTCGTCTCCGGTCACACCAGGGCTAGCCTTCTTGGGCCGGCGGGCTCGCCTCATTGCCCTCCCTGTGCGCAGTCACTTCATTCCCTGATGGTGCTATTGGTGTCCAGTCTGGAAGAATGTCACCCCCTGGGTGCCTGACATTTTAACTGAACAGGTGCACATGGGACAGCTGGCAGTGGCTAGCACATGGCAGTCAAGGTTAGAAATGGTGGCACGTGGCCCTTAAGGTGGCCTCTTAGAGCTAATGAAGTTTCTTGGGTACCAGCAATAGACTGAGTTTTTTCTCCGTTCTCTGTTAAGCATGGGCTAAAATTCAGATCAGCATCGTCATAGAATAAACCCCACCTACCACCCCCAAAGATGTCACTGTCCTTATCCCCGGAACCTGTGAATGTGTTCCCTTACATGGCCAAAGGGCCTTTGCGGGTGTGATGAAGTTAGGATTTTGAGATGGAGAGATTATCCTGGATTGTCTGGGAGAGACTTGGAGTCACAGTGTCCTTGTAAGTGAAGGAGGGGGGCAGGAGAGTCAGAGTCAGAAGTGAGGACGGAAGCAGAGGGCAGAGTCATGCCATCGCTGGCTTGGATGATGAAGGGAGAGGCAACGAACCCCTTGCTCTGCAGGACTCAGCCGCACTGTCCTCACCCTAAGCTCAGCACTGCTGTTCACATCCACCCACTTTCTCAGTCCATGGGATATAACCTGCACCGCACTCCCCAGAAGCCCAGCAAAATTCTTTTTGACTGCTTTGACTAATTGCAAATAGGTCATTTATCTAAAGAAACCTCTGCTCACCAGAATTTACAGCTTCACTGCTCCATGAGTCATTTGTCGGTACTGGAGCTGGAAGGGACGGACACCTTTCAGCCATGATCACCCAGAGCCTCCGAGTGGGTTTATGCTTGCCGTTTTTAATTTTAAACTCGAACCAAGCTAGTTAGACCCAGAGGACTTCTTGCTTTTTGCTCTTCAGGGCTCAGATATTTCAAAGACATAAACCAGACCTCGGAGTGCAACAGTTTGCTAACATCCGGACACCATATTAAGCGCAGATTGTCATTTACAATGAGTCACAGAGCCTTTGGAAACAGGAAAGTCAGAGGAGACTTGGCCCATGAGTGTGGATCAGACGTCACATTCATCTGTCATTCCCATCCTTCATCCATTCAACAAATACCCCTGAGCTGCCCGGCCCTATTTTAAATTGGGGGGTACAGCTGTGAACAGAGCAGAGTCCCAGCTCTTCTGGAGGGAGACAGACAGTGAACACATAGGCAAACGGTAACATGGCTGAAAGTGTAAGGACTGCAGCGAGAATGGTGTGAGATGATAGTGTAGCCTGATCCCCTGTGGTGAGGCAGTTAATGCGGAGCAAGACTTGGGGAAAGCCGCTTGCCTGTATATCCCTGCCCCTTCTGGTCAAGCAACTAAGCCCTATTAGCATCCGCCAGTTCTCGTTTGTCCTGCCATCTAGTGGCTGAAAATGGAACTACAGGCTATTTTCAAAAACTGCTGAAGAGTTTTCTGAGTGCCTCTACTAGAAAAACTGTGTTGTTTAAGGCTACAAACTGGGAGGGAGTAGATGAATAAATTCTGGAGAGATGATGCATAGCACGGTGATTACAGCCGCTCATCCTGTATTATAAACTTCAGAGTTGGTAAGAGCCCGGACCTTAATTGTTCCCACCACAAAAGGGAACTGGTGATTCTGTAGGGTGATAG
>NC_048229.1:2703105-2717204 GCF_002007445.2 Ailuropoda melanoleuca
TGTGTGTGTGTGTGTGTGTGTGTGTGTGTGGCATAAGAGGGATGGACGGGTCGTGGATTTTCTTTTGCGACACATCAAGGATCCAGGGCTGGTCCTCGCTTCAGAGTCTAAGCCTGACTGGGAGCAGAGCCGCACCTGTGAGCCTGCGTCTGCCTGGGGAGAGCCTGCAGTGGGAGCTCAGAGCAGGAGTGGGGATGGAGAGCGAGAACAGGGAAAGAGCAGGCGAGAGACAACTTACTAAGTTGGTTGCTGCCACCGCAGTTCCTTACCTGGCACTGGAGTTTGTGCCGTCCTTTGGAAGAGTCTTCTGAAATCCGTCTCAGAACAGTCTCCCTGGGTGAAGAGGGACAATTCATCCATCAGTCTCGTCCCCCACTGCCAAGTGTGGCATTCACTCCCTGACTGCTGCCAGGCTGCCCCAGGGGGAGTGCCGGGCAGGTCCCCAGGCATCCCACCCTGGGGAGTCAGAGAACACCCCGGGGCAGAAGCAGAGACTCTCCGGCCTGTCCAGAGTGCCAAGGAGGTTTTGAAGTAGGGAGAAGTGTCCAGTCCACTGAGCTAATAACCAGCCTGGGGGGGGGGGTTGCAGAAAGACCCATGAGGGGAAGGAAGACTCACACACAGAAGCAAAGAACCGTCCACTCACAGGCACTGGAGTAGACAAATCCCTCTTACCTATGGCTTCACTTCTCCCAAGATGGAAGATGCTTGGTAACAAGTGGGGTATCTTGGAGCGCTGCGTCTAGGCCTCCTCACCTCTGTCAACTATGAAAACACTGTGTAGCCCTGCAGGTTCTGAGCTGTCGTGTTCAAATCCGCTTGTTGGCCTTAAGGAGGTGGTCATCTTTGAGGGTTGGACCAGTCTTAGGGTTGGAGTGGGTTGAGGTCCTGAGCCTACATAAGGCTCGGCTTGAGTATTTTTAAACATTCACCCAGTATATCAGTTTTCTGGTGCTGTTGCAACAAATCACTATAAACTTTGTGGCTTAAGGCAAACGGAATTCATTCTCCCAGTGTTCTGAAGGCCAGAGGTCTGGCATCGGAGTGTAGACAAGGGCCGTGTTCCTTCTGAACACTCTAGGGGAGCATGCTTCCTGCCTCTTCCAGCTTCTGGGGGCTCTGGCGTTCCTGGAGTGTGGTCGAATCACTCCCATGTCCTCCTCTCTTCCAGTGGCCTCCCCTGTGTCTCTTTCTGCGTGCTCTGCGGTCTCTGATAAGGACACGGGCACTGGGGTTGCGCCCCCACCCCAGTACAGCGTGAGCTCATCTCCATCCTCCCCTTAATTGTATCTGCAAAGACCCTGTTTCCAAACGAGGCCGCGTTCTGAGGGTGTCGGTAGTTGTGAATTTGGAGCAACATGGGTCAAACCACTACAGCCAATCGTGGAAAATCAGGAGATTTTATGTTAAAAAAGAAAAACAACAACTACGAAACCTCTGAAGACATCAGAACATAGGTCAGGATGGTGCTGGGATTCCAGTCCCTGGGCCTAAGCAGGCGCTGGCTCCTTTGGAAAGGTGTCTTTCTGATTTGTCGCGGTTCCTGCCTCTCCAAGGAGGCACACGCGCCTTCCGCCAGGCTGGGTCATGCATTGATGTCACCTGCCTGGGCCGGGCAAGTTCTGAGTTTCTGGCCCTTGAAGCGAGAGAATCAATAGTCGGCAGAAAGTGCTGAGTAAGCAGCTGGTCCATTATGGCCCTTCACAGTGAAACAAAAGCACCTTGTCTCGAAAAGTCCATCAGCGTGAAAAATAGACCGTCTGCGCCACTGTGTTCAGAGCCTTCTCAGCAGTGGGTCATAGGTTAGAACATAACACCTGGGTGAATTTCTCTGTCTCTGGCAGGGAATTCACACTGCAGCAATTTTTATCACTCCAATGAAGACAAGCCTTTGCTTCTCACATTCATTAGCCCAAATTTGCTCTTCCTTTCTGGAGGAAAGCTCCTCCAAGAGACAGACTTCATGCGGTCTCACTTTCTTGCTCTCGGTTGGAAGGAATCTGACTCATGTTGCCCATCATGCTACAAAGGGAGCATACTGGAGGACCGTGTTGCTGTCATAAGGTTGTATGCGACCGAGTTCATTGGTTTGAATAAACGAAAAGCCCAGATGTGGATTTCAGGTATGGCTGGATCCAGCAACTCATATTATGTTGTCAGGACTCAAACTCTTTTCATCTTCCTGATATAGTTTTATCTCACTCTCAGACCGTAGGCTTCCCTCTCAGACCGTCTTTCCCCACAAGATTGCAAGAGCTCTGGACCCCCAGGAGCTGCGTGCTTTCATTCTACCAGCTCCGAGTCCCATGAAAGTAGCGTTTCTATTTTGCAAAAGTTCCACCAAAAGTCTTAGCCTTGATCTCACCAGCTAATCAGCAGGATTTCAGATGCGTGCCCAGGACGTTGCAAAGCTCTGGTTGCCCAGGACCGGGTCACATGCCACCCTGGAGAGGGGTCAGAATCCGCTCTCCCCGATCACACGGAAAGCCCAGAGGAATGTGGCTTCCCAAGGGAAGTCTAGGGGGCTGTTCCCGAAGGAAGGGGAAACACATCTAAGCAAATTAACAGATGCATGTTACATATTCTTCACCCATTCTCCTTGCTCCGCAATCCGTCTCCCTGCACTCTGGAGTAGTTTTCCAGCATCAGTCACGGGTAAGCCTGCCTGGACTACTCTACTGTACTTTCTAAGTAAGCCCAGAAACCGAAGCTGCCTTCCACCTCATGAGTTGTTGTCAGCACGAAGCAAGATCTTTTTATTAAATTGCAAGCACGGTGCTGGGTGCCACACGGGTTCTGCCCTGGGGGTGCTCGGCTGGCAGTCGGGTGCACCTCCGTGGGGATTTTAGAGGGTGCTCCTGGGCCAGGGGACCGGCTTGGCGGTGGCCTATGAACTGCAGGCTGCATCCTGCGGAAATGGTGACAAAGCCCAGACTAATGCTTGCGGGCCGCACCAGTGGGGTCCCCAGGGGCACAAACCTGGGGACCTGGGACGCCGGTGTGTGTGCTTGCGTCGGCGAGGACAAGTGGACCACGACCCTGAAAATAACGAAGTGGTCCTGGAAGGGGGACCCAGAGCCCTGCAGGGCCCACGGTGCCTCCAAGTCGCAGGCATTCGGGCACCACGTGAGTTGGCTGCTCCCCGCGTGTCTTCCTGGGGCTGCTCGCAACAAGGTGTCATAAGCTGGGGGCTGACACAACAGACATTCATTCTCTCGGGCTTCCGGAGTCCAGCAGCGTAAGATAAAGCCCAGTGGGCAGGACCGCACCCCTCCGAAGCCTCTAGGGGAGGAGCCTGCCTTACCTCTTCCGGCTGCCGCTGCAATCCTCTGTGCTCCCTGACGCCTGGACATACGACTGCAGTCCCTCCCTGTGGTTACCTGGCTGCCTTCCCTCTGTGTCTCTGCGTCTCCTTGCTGTCCCTAAGGACCCCAGCCATTGGACTCAGCCAACCCCGACGCAGCAGGAAGGACCTCTTCACCTGATTGCACCTGCAGAGACCCTGTTTCCCAGTCAGTTCACATCTGCATGTCCTGGGGGTTTGTCTCTGGGTCTGTGGACACGATTCATCCATGCCAAGTATTACTCCCTGAATATTGTTCTTAAACCGTCTGTCTTGTCCCAGTCCACGAGAGTGAGCACAGATGCCCACGGAAAGCCCCGGGCCCTCTGCTTCCCAGCTGAGGAAGGGGGCCTGTCGCATTACTCCATGTGCTTGTGGCCTTGGCTGAGAGTGGGAATGATCGGACCTGCCTCACAAGGTGGTTGGGGGAGTCGTATAAGGGAGGGTGTGCACAGGGCCGGGAACAGTGCCCGGCACGAAGGAGAGGAGGCCGTGGGTGTCCTGACATGCTGTATTTGAAAAGACAGTGGCATCCTGCCCTTAAATGGAGAACCACAACCACGCGCTCGCAGTGAAAGACCGTCCTCAAATCAAATGTTGCAGAAACAGCTACACACGGTCACCCCCCAATGGCCCGGCCCTTAAAAAATGAAAGTTAGCTGAAGTCAGAGCAGTGTTAATGCCATGCCAGCACCTGGCTCAGGCATTCTCCTTGACCTCCAGGGAGCTTGGAAAGGGAATGATTTTCTCATCTGGATTGTGCGTGGCGGTGCTGCTAAATGCCGTCGTGTGCAGCCTCAGACCGTGGCCCCAAGCCGTGGACTTGTGCTTCCTTCGGCGCCCAGTTCCCAGTGCCTGGGGTCATGGTGGAGAGTGGGGCGCCATCTGTGCGCCTCCTTCCAGGGGGCGTGAGCACGCTGGGTGCCCGCCAAGCCGAGCCAGCACCCACATGCCAGGGCCCCCTCAGCCGTCTCCCCGGAGACCAGAGAGCCCTCAGCTGCTGCGGGGGGAGTGGGCGGCTGCGTTTGGTGCACGGCCCCCGACAGCTCCGTCACCTGTCGCAGTCCGTGACATAAAGCCCCCCTTTGTCTTCAGATGCCGCACTGAGAGTGGGACCCGCCAGCCGCAGAGCTTAGCGACTACCTTAACACACACACACACACACACACACACGCACCTCAGTGCACACACCCAAGTGCAGATACATGCACATGTACACGATAATGTGCATGCACACGCACGTGCACACATGCACTCACACACCTCAGTGCACACACCCAAGTGCAGATACATGCACATGTACACGGTAATGTGTGCATGCACACGCACACGCACACACGCACACACACACCTCAGTGCACACACCCAAGTGCAGATACATGCACATGTACATGGTAATGTGTGCATGCACGCACACACGCACACACACACCTCAGTGCACACACCCAAGTGCAGATACATGCACATGTACATGGTAATGTGTGCATGCACGCACACACGCACACACACACCTCAGTGCACACACCCAAGTGCAGATACATGCACATGTACATGGTAATGTGTGCATGCACGCACACACGCACACACACACCTCAGTGCACACACCCAAGTGCAGATACATGCACATGTACATGGTAATGTGTGCATGCACGCACACACGCACACACACACCTCAGTGCACACACCCAAGTGCAGATACATGCACATGTACATGGTAATGTGTGCATGCACGCACACACGCACACACACACCTCAGTGCACACACCCAAGTGCAGATACATGCACATGTACACGGTAATGTGTGCATGCACACGCACGTGCACACACACATCTCTGCACACACCCAAGTGCAGATACTTGCACATGTACACGGTAATGTGTGCATGCACACGCACATGCACACACGCACACACACACCTCAGTGCACACACCCAAGTGCAGATACATGCACATGTACACGGTAATGTGTGCATGCACACGCACGTGCACACACGCACACACACACCTCAGTGCACACACCCAAGTGCAGATACATGCACATGTACACGATAATGTGCATGCACACGCACGTGCACACATGCACACACACATCTCAGTGCACACACCCAAGTGCAGATACTTGCACATGTACACGGTAATGTGTGCATGCACACGCACGTGCACACACATCTCAGTGCACACACCCAAGTGCAGATACATGCACATGTACACGGTAATGTGTGCATGCACACGCACGTGCACACACGCACACACACACCTCAGTGCACACACCCAAGTGCAGATACATGCACATGTACATGGTAATGTGTGCATGCACGCACACGTGCACACACACACCTCAGTGCACACACCCAAGTGCAGATACATGCACATGTACACGGTAATGTGTGCATGCACACGCACGTGCACACACGCACACACACACCTCAGTGCACACACCCAAGTGCAGATACATGCACATGTACATGGTAATGTGTGCATGCACGCACACACGCACACACACACCTCAGTGCACACACCCAAGTGCAGATACATGCACATGTACACGGTAATGTGTGCATGCACACGCACGTGCACACACGCACACACACACCTCAGTGCACACACCCAAGTGCAGATACATGCACATGTACATGGTAATGTGTGCATGCACGCACACACGCACACACACACCTCAGTGCACACACCCAAGTGCAGATACATGCACATGTACACGGTAATGTGTGCATGCACACGCACGTGCACACACGCACACACACACCTCAGTGCACACACCCAAGTGCAGATACATGCACATGTACATGGTAATGTGTGCATGCACGCACACACGCACACACACACCTCAGTGCACACACCCAAGTGCAGATACATGCACATGTACACGGTAATGTGTGCATGCACACGCACGTGCACACACGCACACACACACCTCAGTGCACACACCCAAGTGCAGATACATGCACATGTACATGGTAATGTGTGCATGCACGCACACACGCACACACACACCTCAGTGCACACACCCAAGTGCAGATACATGCACATGTACACGGTAATGTGTGCATGCACACGCACGTGCACACACGCACACACACACCTCAGTGCACACACCCAAGTGCAGATACATGCACATGTACACGGTAATGTGTGCATGCACACGCACGTGCACACACGCACACACACACCTCAGTGCACACACCCAAGTGCAGATACATGCACATGTACACGGTAATGTGTGCATGCACACGCACACGCACACACGCACACACACACCTCAGTGCACACACCCAAGTGCAGATACATGCACATGTACACGGTAATGTGTGCATGCACACGCACGTGCACACACGCACACACACACCTCAGTGCACACACCCAAGTGCAGATACATGCACATGTACATGGTAATGTGTGCATGCACGCACACACGCACACACACACCTCAGTGCACACACCCAAGTGCAGATACATGCACATGTACACGATAATGTGCATGCACACGCACGTGCACACATGCACACACACATCTCAGTGCACACACCCAAGTGCAGATACTTGCACATGTACACGGTAATGTGTGCATGCACACGCACGTGCACACACGCACTCACATCTCAGTGCACACACCCAAGTGCAGGTACTTGCACATGTACACGGTAATGTGTGCATGCACACGCACGTGCACACACGCACTNGTGGGGCGCCATCTGTGCGCCTCCTTCCAGGGGGCGTGAGCACGCTGGGTGCCCGCCAAGCCGAGCCAGCGGGCCCACATGCCAGGGCCCCCTCAGCCGTCTCCCCGGAGACCAGAGAGCCCTCAGCTGCTTCAGGGGGAGTGGGCGGCTGCGTTTGGTGCACGGCCCCCGACAGCTCCGTCACCTGTCGCAGTCCGTGACATAAAGCCCCCCTTTGTCTTCAGATGCCGCACTGAGAGTGGGACCCGCCAGCCGCAGAGCTTAGCGACTACCTTAACACACACACACACACACACACACACACCTCAGTGCACACACCCAAGTGCAGATACATGCACATGTACACGATAATGTGTGCATGCACACGCACGTGCACACACGCACTCACACACACACCTCAGTGCACACACCCAAGTGCAGATACATGCACATGTACACGGTAATGTGTGCATGCACACGCACGTGCACACACGCACTCACACACACCTCAGTGCACACACCCAAGTGCAGATACATGCACATGTACACGGTAATGTGTGCATGCACACGCACGTGCACACACGCACTCACGCACATCTCAGTGCACACACCCACGTGCAGATACATGCACATGTACACAGTAATGTGTGCATGCACACGCACGTGCACACGCACTCACACACACCTCAGTGCACACACCCACGTGCAGATACATGCACATGTACACAGTAATGTGTGCATGCACACACACGTGCACACACACACACACACCCGAGGCTCAGCTTTATCCGCCGGCTCCCGCCAGCCTCTCCAGATGCCAGCCTGCAGCCCGGGCAGGAAAGGAGATGAGGCTCACTCTTTAATCCCATCAGAGGGATTAAAGAAGAGGGGCCGAGCTTGCCCAGTTCACTGGTAATTCTCTCCCTCGGAGCTTCTAAGCCCTGTACGCACAGTTCATTCTGCACTAAATTAAATGCCGGATTCCCTATTTAAAAAGGAACGCACAAAGCGTGGCTGTGGCATAAGGGAGACTAGGATGAGCCCCTGTGCCCTCGCCCAGTGACCAAGGCTCCTCCGAGCCTGCCCCGTGCCCTCCGAGTCCTCCACTGGGAAGTCTGTGTTTTTCTCTTTCTTGTCTTCATTATTTTATGACACGTGTACGTGTCCTAAGACACGACTTTTTAAATTTGTGTACAGCGAGCTGTTGCATGGATGGACGTTCTTCGACGACTGGCTCCAGTGTTTCGGATATGGACACTGTGCTGCCGACACACCCAGCTGCCGTCCACCCGTCTCACTTCCACGTGGTTCTCCAGCACANTAAATTAAATGCCGGATTCCCTATTTAAAAAGGAACGCACAAAGCGTGGCTGTGGCATAAGGGAGACTAGGACGAGCCCCTGTGCCCTCGCCCAGTGACCAAGGTTCCTCCGAGTCCTCCACTGGGAAGTCTGTGTTTTTCTCTTTCTTGTCTTCATTATTTTATGACACGTGTACGTGTCCTAAGACACGACTTTTTAAATTTGTGTACAGCGAGCTGTTGCATGGATGGACGTTCTTCGACGACTGGCTCCAGTGTTTCGGATGTGGACACCGTGCTGCCGACACACCCAGCTGCCGTCCACCCGTCTCACTTCCACGTGGTTCTCCAGCACGTGGCTGTGGCACCGTGGCTTTATCCGCTGTCCAGCTAGTGGCGTTTGGGTCGGTGCAGAGTTTTGCAGGAGTAAACAGAGTTGTGTGTGGAGCGGTGGGGACACGTCTGCCACACATGTGTCTCTCCAGGATGGACTGGGCGGGCTTCCCTCCCTGTTCCGTCTGCTGAGCACCTGTTCAGCTTCTAGAACTCCAGCCAGTCGCCTGTTCTGACAGGTGTTCCTCGTGTCTCTCCTTGTCCCCTCGCCCCCCCACGGGCCAGCAGCGAGGACATCCAGGGGGCCTTCACCCTCCCGNGTGGCTGTGGCACCGTGGCTTTATCCGCTGTCCAGCTAGTGGCGTTTGGGTCGGTGCAGAGTTTTGCAGGAGTAAACAGAGTTGTGTGTGGAGCGGTGGGGACACGTCTGCCACACATGTGTCTCTCCAGGATGGACTGGGCGGGCTTCCCTCCCTGTTCCGTCTGCTGAGCACCTGTTCAGCTTCTAGAACTCCAGCCAGTCGCCTGTTCTGACAGGTGTTCATCGTGTCTCTCCTTGTCCCCTCGCCCCCCCACGGGCCAGCAGCGAGGACATCCAGGGGGCCTTCACCCTCCCAGACTGACGTGCACGACAGCATGGAGCATGAGCTCTAGAGCTGCCCCACAGAAGTTCAAGGCCCAGGCTGCCGCTGAGTAAACCGCGCCCTGGGCAAGTGACCAGGTTCACGTTGGCTCCACCTGTCTCTGCCGTGAGACTCAGAGAATGACCTGCAGTTCCCTGGGGGGATGTGCCTCCCGGAGCCAGGCAGGGGCACGGAGCCACGCCAGAACACGAGAGCCCATGGAGAGCCTCCACCTGGGTCTGGGGCATGTCGGGCTGCCCAAAGCTGTCACGTGGCTGAGCCCAGCGTTGGGTGGAGAAAATAACATTCCACTCAAAGGGACGCCTTAGCGAGGGGTGGAGGGAAGGGATGAGAACACGAGTTCCCACCACCACCTCATTTGTGTTCCCAGTGGTGGCAGGCAAGCCCCCTGGAACTGTCGGTTAGTCAAGACTCAGAAGGGGCCAACGCGGGCAGCGTGGCCGCAGCAGAGGGCGTGAGGGAGAGGGGAGCCCGGGGAGGGGGAGGTGTGGTTGCATCGCGTGGGACCTGGAATGTTCCTTGGAGTAGGCCGGGGTGGCTGTCAGTAGGGCAGTGACACAATCTGAGGTTTTAAAGAACCGCTCCGTTAACCGGGTCGAGGAGAGACTCGGGGTGAAGCATGAAGTCAGGGAAATGGGAGATGCTGCGAGAGAAGGAGGGCAGCGTTGTTGTCCCCCTCACTGCCCTGTCCGGGTCACCTGGAACCACGAGCACTCTCGGTGGGGCGCACCCTGCATTCTGGCCTTCAAGGACGATAGCATCTCGATCAGAGGATGTGTGATGGGGAGACAGAGGTAGTGCGTCCGTGGCTGAGGCGATAGCACTGTGATGGAAGCTCAGGAGCCGGGAAGGGGCAGGAAGCACAGCACAGGAACCAGGGATGCGTGCCCGCCAGGAGGGACACCCCCTATCCCTCCTGCTCTTGAAAAGGAAATGTCCATCCCTTTGCTCAAGAAGGACGACCGATCATTTATCATCCAAGCCAAGACATCCTTGAGAGTGACAGTTTTAGAAATAAGTAACACTCTGTACTTTCAGTGTAATCTTTATGGACTGACAGATTGGTTTGATTATGTCCGTCGATCCCGGAGATGTACTCAGAAACTATTTTCAAAACTGTCATGGTTTCTAAAACATTAGCTGTGTATGTTGCAGAAAAAAATGTTAAATTCTTTATATTAAAAATAGTTTATTTTANGGGTCGAGGAGAGACTCGGGGTGAAGCATGAAGTCAGGGAAATGGGAGATGCTGCGAGAGAAGGAGGGCAGCATTGTTGTCCCCCTCACTGCCCTGTCCGGGTCACCTGGAACCACGAGCACTCTCGGTGGGGCGCACCCTGCATTCTGGCCTTCAAGGACGATAGCATCTCGATCAGAGGATGTGTGATGGGGAGACAGAGGTAGTGCGTCCGTGGTTGAGGCGACAGCACTGTGACGGAAGCTCAGGAGCCGGGAGGGGGCAGGAAGCACAGCACAGGAACCAGGGATGCGTGCCCGCCAGGAGGGACACCCCCTATCCCTCCTGCTCTTGAAAAGGAAATGTCCATCCCTTTGCTCAAGAAGGACGACCGATCATTTATCATCCAAGCCAAGACATCCTTGAGAGTGACAGTTTTAGAAATAAGTAACACTCTGTACTTTCAGTGTAATCTTTATGGACTGACAGATTGGTTTGATTATGTCTATCAATCCCGGAGATGTACTCAGAAACTATTTTCAAAACTGTCATGGTTTCTAAAACATGAGCTGTGTATGTTGCAGAAAAAAATGTTAAATTCTTTATATTAAAAATAGTTTATTTTCCATAAATATTTTACATTAATTTGAAGTTAGTGTAAAGTAGGCTAATTATTCTTGGTGGACATATTAGGGCTCTGCAGAGAAACAGAAGCAACAGTACGCATATACATACATGTAGTATTTATATATGTAAACAGAGTATATATGCATTTTCATACATAAGCAATGTATATGCATGTGTAAGTATATATGTACATAAGTATACACGTGTATATTTTTGTTTATATAAATACATACNCTCTTGAAAAGGAAATGTCCATCCCTTTGCTCAAGAAGGACGACCGATCATTTATCATCCAAGCCAAGACATCCTTGAGAGTGACAGTTTTAGAAATAAGTAACACTCTGTACTTTCAGTGTAATCTTTATGGACTGACAGATTGGTTTGATTATGTCTATCAATCCCGGAGATGTACTCAGAAACTATTTTCAAAACTGTCATGGTTTCTAAAACATGAGCTGTGTATGTTGCAGAAAAAAATGTTAAATTCTTTATATTAAAAATAGTTTATTTTCCATAAATATTTTACATTAATTTGAAGTTAGTGTAAAGTAGGCTAATTATTCTTGGTGGACATATTAGGGCTCTGCAGAGAAACAGAAGCAACAGTACGCATATACATACATGTAGTATTTATATATGTAAACACAGTATATATGCATTTTCATACATAAGCAATGTATATGCACGTGTAAGTATATATGTACATAAGTATACACGTGTATATTTTTGTTTATATAAAACATATATACAAATGCTTATGTATGTAAACATCTATGTAACATATGAAACGTGCCTGTAAAGAAATATGAGGAATTGGGGGCGCCTGGGTGGCTCAGTCAGTTAAGCGTCTGCCTTCGGCTCAGGTCATGATCCCAGGGTCTGGGTTCAAGCCCCATATTGGGCTCCCTGCTCAGCAGGGAGTCTGCTTCTCCTCCCTCTCCCTCTGTGTGTGCGCTTTCTCTCTCTTTCTTTCACTCTCTCTCAAATAAATATTAAAAAAAAAAAAGTAGGAGGCATTGTCCCATGTGATTATGGACACCTGCAAGCTGGAGGCTGAGGAAGGCCAGTGGTGTGGTTTTAGCCCCCGTCAGAAGGCCCGGTGGTGTGCGTAAGTCCCGTGCTGAGGGTGGAGAGGACAGGGGTTGTAGATCAGCAATCGGGCNGGTGTGCGTAAGTCCCGTGCTGAGGGTGGAGAGGACGGGGGTTGTAGATCAGCAATCGGGCAGAGAGAGAGAGAGACGGAGAAAAGTCTTCCTTCCTCTACTTTTTTGGTGCCTTCCAGGCCCTCAGTGGATTGGGTGAGGCCCATCCACGTTGGGGAGGGTGGTCTGCTTTACTCAGTCTACCAATTCAGAGGTCAGTCCCTTCCAGAAACGCCCTTGCAGACACACCCAGAAACAGTGTTTAAGCAGCTGTCTGGGAAGTCAGGTTGACTGAGATTAACCGTCATGGTGCGTAATCATGTCATTTTATAGTTTCTCCGTCATATCTGTCTCTAAAACTATGCCATGGTTATTTTTCTAAAGAATACATTTCTTTCCAGTAAAATATACTTAATAAGTTTAGAACCAGTGCAACCACATAAAACACATTTTTATTAGGTATTAAAATGTTGGAATTAATGGAATATTCAGCCCAAATATTTTCACAGGCAGGGTCCTTTCAGTCTCCATTCAGAAGACCTTTCTTTGACAGATATTCTTACAACACGAAACCTGTCCAGTAATTGACCTCTACCTAAAGATTCTTTTAATATTTTACCAAATTTGGATCCTACAAAATTGCGGCCTTTCTAAATTTTGCTCCATTCTGACACAGAATATAAATTTAATTAAATAGATGATCTCTATCCAAACATTCTTCTCCCAGGTCAGGATGTCTCCCAGCAAAGCCTGTGACTTTCTGCACCCTCCCTGTTGAGATTTCCTGTTCCTGCCTCACTTTTGTGGGCATGCACTTCGACGCCTTCCTGCTCTCCAGCCTTTTTTCTTCCCCCAATGATTGTAATCTGCTACAAGCTTTAAAACCTAAGGTTTGTGATGCTCCGTTATTTGAATACTCGAATTAAAGAGTTTGTCAGATTTTGGACAAAATGCAACCTGAATCTCAAGTTTTTAGCAAATCGTTCAACACCATCGTACGACGCTTGGGTGAATTTACAAAGCAGTTCTCCAAAGACTCAGACCTTCTAAAGGTCTTCGTGGCACCGAACAAGGAGCGTGCTCTGCGTTGGCGAATTTTTTGTGTTCAGCTCACCTTCCTGGAAACATGTCGAGGTCTACTTACTCTGAACGTATACAAATATATCTAAATTTTTACATCTCGAGCTTTATGTTAGTTACCTAGTGCTGCGTAACAAATTACCCCAAACTTCGTAGTTTAAAACAACAAACGTTGATTACATCGTGGTTTCCGTGGGCCAGGGGTCCAGGCAGAGCTCCGCAGGGCCCTTCCGCAAGGTTGCAGTTAAGCTGTCGGCCAGCAGTGCCGTCATGGCAAGGTTTGGTGGGGGCGGGGAGGATGGTGCCCTCCTAAGCCACTCGTGTGGCTCTTGGCAGCCCCAGGTTCTCACCCGCTGCTGACTGGAGACTCGGGCAGCTTGCCACATGACTTCTCTGTAGGGCGCCCACAACACGGCAGCTTGCGTTTCCCAGACGGAGAGACGGGAAAGAGATGGAGTGGAGCAGAAGGAGGAATTCTTAGCAAGAGGCTCAGAGGTGACTTCCCTTCCCTTGTGCAACATTCTGTTAGTTAGAAGTCAGTACCTCATCCAGCCCACTCTCCAGAGGGGAGATCCCCCAAGGGCTTGAGGACAAGGTGGTGAGGAACACCGGGGTCCACCCTAAAAGGCTACCTACCTCAGCATTATTGGTGGGAGGGCGATTGTACCGCAGTTGGGCAAAATATGCATGGTTTATGCACTGCAGTCAAAGCAAGGGAGTTTTGCTCCAAAGGGTTTCCTGACTTAGTTCACTGTCGCTCTTCTCTCGTGATTTTGTGC